>NC_056457.1:35247734-35292734 GCF_018296145.1 Oncorhynchus tshawytscha | reverse complement strand
TAAGGACACTACTCTGTAAGGTCACTACTCTGTAAGGACACTACTCTGTAAGGTCCCTACTCTGTAAGGTCACTACTCTGTAAGGACTGCTACTCTGCCGATTTTGTGATCTGACAGGTATTTCTACTATACGGACGACACGTGTTCAGAGGGTCCGTGGCGTAGCACAGGAAGTAGCACAGGAAGTAGCACAGGAAGTAAGGATGCTGAAGGTGCAGCATCACCCCTTGAAAAATCTGAATAGAAACATGTTTTCATATAAATGTATTATGTTTTTTGGTCCCTTAGTTCAAGCCCAGTTCTGAGGCAAGGAGAGGGATGGAAGCAACATTGTTAAATCAGTTGATAAAATCAAGAATACAAATATTAAACAGTAGCTATGTGTTCTGACCTTGAAGAAAAAAAACTACAAAACAATAGCCCTTTTAAAAGTGGTACTATATGGTCTGTAGCCAGAACCAGGAGCAGTACATGTTCTTTGAGCAAAACAACAGTAGGAGCTTCTACTGTATATTTGACATTGATATTGTTCATTTGATATTCTCTGAATAAGAAGCATACAAATCTGCTTCACGCAAGCACACACACCACACACACACACACACACACACACACACACACACACACACACACACACACACACACACACACACACACACACACACACACATACACACTAAGGTGAGATGTAATAGACCATGCAATATCTTATATTTATATGACTTTCCCTTCCATTGTCAATTCATAGCAGAGAACGGTTGGGTGAATCTTGAATTTCAGCCTAACACCTTAGAGAATAGAAATGAGTCACAGCCTAATACCCTAGATAATATAAATGAGTCACAGCCTAACACCCTAGAGAATAGAAATGAGTCACAGCCTAACACCTTAGATAATATAAATGAGTCACAGACGAACACCTTTGCTAATAGAAATGAGTCACAGCCTAATACCCTAGATAATATAAATGAGTCACAGCCTAACACCCTAGAGAATAGAAATGAGTCTCAGCCTAACACCTTAGATAATATAAATGTATCTATCTAGAGTCAACACATTACACCCAGCCATTCCATTGCTAGAGTTCAGATCTGAGGTGGTTGATTTGGGATAGACTCTGTCCGTGTCTCCAATGCCACCCTATACTGTCACTGAACAAAAATATAAACACAACATGTAAAGTGTTGGTCCCATGTTTCATGAGCTGAAATAAAAGATCCCAGAAATGTTCCGTATGCACAAAAAAGCTTATTTCTCTCAAATGTTACGCACAAATTTGTTTACATCCCTTGCCAAGATAATCCATCCACCTGACAGGTGTGGCATATCAAGAATCTGATTAAACAGCACCATCATTACACAGGTGTACCTTGTGCTGGGGACAATAAAAGGCACCTCTAAAATGTGCAGTTTTGTCACACAACACAATGCTACAGATATCTCAAGTTTTGAGGGAGCGTTCCACTGACGTGCTGACTGCAGGAATGTCCAACAGAGCTGTTGCCAGTGAATTGAATGTTCATTTCTCTACCATAAGCCACCTCCAACATGGTTTTAGAGAATTTGGGAGTACGTCCAACTGGCCTCACAGCCCCCCAGGACAGCTGAGGAAACTGTGGGTTCTGCACAAACTGTCAGAAACCGTCTCCGGGAAGCTCATCTGCATACTCGTCGTCGTCACCAGGGTCTTGACCTGACTGCAGTTCGGTGTCGTAACCGACTTCGATGGCCACTGACACGCTGGAGAAGTGTGATCTTCACGGATTAATCCCGGTATCAACTGTACCGGGCAGATGGCATTGTGTGGGCAAGCTGTTTGCTGATGTCAGTGTTGTGAACAGAGCAATTTGAATGCACAGAGACACTGTGACAAGATCCTGAGCCCATTGTGGTGCCATTCATCCACTGCCATTACCTCATGTTTCAGCATGATAATGCACGGCCCCATGTTGCAAGGATCTGTACACAATTCCTAGAAGCTGAAAATGTCCCAGTTCTTTCATGGCCTGCATACTCACCTGACATGTCACCTATTAAGCATGTTTGGTCTGGATGGATGTTTACGACGTGTGCGACAGCGTGTTCCAGTTCCTGCCAATATCCAGCAACTTCACAGAGCCATTGGAGAGGAGTGGGACAACATTCCACAGGCCACAATCAACAGCCTGATCAACTCTATGTGAAGGAGATGTGTCGCGCTGTATGAGGCAAATGGTCACACCAGATACTGACTGGTTCTCTGAGTCACGCCACTACTTATTTTTATTTTTAAAGGTACTGTATCTGTGACCAACAGATGCATATCTGTATTCCCAGTCATGTGAAATCCATAGATTAGGGCCTAATGAATTTATTTAAATTCACTGATTTCCTTATGAACTATAAGTCAGTAAAATCTTTAAAATTGTTGCATGTTGGATTTTTTAAAAACAATTTTGTTCATTGTATTTTAAGTTCACTACTTTTAACCAGGGCCCATAGGCCCCTGTAGAAGAAGCTCACTATATACTGTAGGTAATAGGGTGCCATTGGGGACAAGCTCTGTGAGATGTATAAGTGATTCTCTGGAAGCCATAGGAATATTAATGGTATGAATAAAATCAGTGGTGAGGAAGTAGATTTGATTTGATGAGCTGAGAGAGACAGACATTCATCAATGGGAATGTGCTTTCTGTATGAGGAACATAAAGCATGGAGCCTGAGAGAGAATGAGAAGACAGTGGAATGATGAAAATAAAAGAATGACTGAAGAAATGTAGGAGTAAAATAATGAGTCGCGGTGTCTCCAGGGTAAAGACTCCAGGGTAAAGACTCCAGGGTAATGCCTCCAGGGTAAAGTCTCCAGGGTAAAGACTCCAGGGTAAAGACTCCAGGGTAAAGCCTCCAGGGTAAAGACTCTAGGGTAAAGACTCCAGGGTAAAGACTCCAGGGTAATGCCTCCAGGGTAAAGACTCCAGGGTAATGCCTCCAGGGTAATGCCTCCAAGGTAAAGACTCCAGGGTAAAGACTCCAGGGTAAAGACTCCAGGGTAAAGTCTCCAGGGTAAAGACTCCAGGGTAAAGCCTCCAGGGTAAAGCCTCCAGGGTAAAGACTCCAGGGTAAAGACTCCAGGGTAATGCCTCCAGGGACTCCAGGGTAATGCCTCCAGGGTAAAGACTCCAGGGTAAAGACTCCAGGGTAAAGACTCCAGGGTAATGCCTCCAGGGTAATGCCTCCGGGTAAAGACTAGGGTAAAGCCTCCAGGGTAAAGACTCCAGGGTAAAGACTCCAGGGTAAAGACTCCAGGGTAAAGACTCCAGGGTAATGCCTCCAGGGTAATGCCTCCAGGGTAAAGACTCCAGGGTAAAGACTCCAGGGTAATGCCTCCAGGGTAAAGACTCCAGGGTAAAGACTCCAGGGTAATGCCTCCAGGGTAAAGACTCCAGGGTAAAGAAAGTCCAGGGTAAAGACTCCAAAGGGGTAATGCCTCCAGGGTAAAGACTGCCTCCAGGGTAATGCCTCCGACTCCAGGGTAAAGACCTCCGGGTAATGCCTCCGGGGTAATGCCTCCGACTCCAGGGTAAAGACTCCAGGGTAATGCCTCCAGGGTAATGCCTCCAGGGTAATGCCTCCGGGGTAATGCCTCCGGGGTAATGCCTCCGGGGTAAAGACTCCAGGGTAAGGCCTCCAGGGTAAAGACTCCAGGGCAATGCCACCAGGGTAAAGACTCCAGGGTAAAGACTCCAGGGTAAATACTCCAGGGTAAAGACTCCAGGGTAAATACTCCAGGGTAAAGACTCCAGGGTAAAGACTATGGTGATCTGATTTCTTCAAATGTAACTTTATTGAACCTTTTATTTAACTTTATTAAAATATTATTTAACTAGGCAAGTCAGTAAGAGCAACTTCTTTACAATGATGGCCTACCCCGGCCAAATTCGGACAGCACTGGGCCAATTGTTGTGATCTGATGAAGTGAAAATGCTTTTATGAAATGAAGAAAATACATACAAGAGTGGATCCCAAATGTCACCCTATTCAGGCCCATAGGGCTCTGGTCTAAAGTAGTGCTCTATATAGGGAATAGGGTTCCATAGGGCTCTGGTCTAAAGTAGTGTATTATATAGGGAATAGGGTTCCATAGGGTTCTGGTCTAAAGTAGTGTATTATATAGGGAATAGGGTGCCATAGGGCTCTGGTCTAAAGTAGTGCACTATATAGGGAATAGGGTGCCATAGGGCTCTGGTCTAAAGTAGTGCACTATATAGGGAATAGGGTGCCATAGGGCTCTGGTCTAAAGTAATGCACTATATAGGGAATAGGGTGCCATAGGGTTCTGGCCCCATGTCATTGAGGATTTCAAGTTAAAGGTCTACCGGGTTACTGCAGGCAATGTTTTTAGAAAGCAGGATCCCGCTTTCTGACACTGGGTATGACATTGCGTCCCAAAATGCCTTGGCATTCTCCTGATTCCATGATGTCATGCACACATTCAATGCACACAGTGCCTGAGGCATCAAATCAACCACAAAACATCACTGCACCTCCTCCAAGTTTGACTGGAGGGAAGGTGCTATTTCCTTTGAAGGCTGAACCTCCTCCATGTTTGACTGTAGGGAAGGTGCTATTTTCTTTGAAGGCTGAACCTCCTCCATGTTTGACTGTAGGGAAGGTGCTATTTTCTTTGAAGGCTGAACCTCCTCCATGTTTGACTGTAGGGAAGGTGCTATTTTCTTTGAAGGCTGAACCTCCTCCATGTTTGACTGTAGGGAAGGTGCTATTTTCTTTGAAAGCTTCATTTTATTATCTGTAAACATAGAGCTGGTGATTCTATGATTTACCAAATTATATTTTGAAAAGAGGAAGTGAAGTACTTTGAGAATACTTTAAGAATATTTGGTTTCCGTCTCCATCTCCTCCATCTCCTCCATCTCCTCCATCTCCATCTCCTCCATCTCCTACATCTCCATCTCCTCCATCTCCTCCATCTCCTCCATCTCCATCTCCTCCATCTCCATCTCCTCCATCTCCTCCATCTCCATCTCCTCCATTTCCATCTCCATCTCTCCATCTCCTCCATCTCCATCTCCATCTCCTCCATCTCCTCCATCTCCTCCATCTCCATCTCCTCCATCTCCATCTCCATCTCCATCTCCATCTCCTCCATCTCCATCTCCATCTCCTCCATCTCCATCTCCATCTCCTCCATCTCCATCTCCTCCATCTCCATCTCCTCCATCTCCATCTCCATCTCCATCCATCTCCATCTCCTCCATCCATCCATCTCCATCCATCCATCTCCATCTCCATCTCCTCCATCTCCATCTCCCATCCATCTCCTCCATCTCCATCTCCTCCATCTCCATGTCCATCTCCTCCATCTCCATCTCCTCCATCTCCATCTCCCATCTCCATCTCCTCCATCTCCATGTCCATCTCCCATCTCCATCTCCTCCATCTCCATCTCCCATCTCCATCCATCCTCCATCTCCATCTCCATCTCCATCTGTCCATCTCCATCCATCTCCATCTCCTCCATCTCCATCCATCTCCTCTCCATCTCCATCTCCTCCATCTCCATGTCCATCTCCTCCATCTCCATCTCCATGTCCATCTCCTCCATCTCCATCTCCATGTCCATCTCCTCCATCTCCTCCATCTCCTCCATCTCCATGTCCATCTCCTCCATCGCCATCTCCATCTCCTCCATCTCCATCTCCTCCATCTCCATCTCCATCTCCTTCATCTCCATCTCCATATCCTCCATCTCCATCTCCTCCATCTCCATCTCCATGTCCATCTCCTCCATCTCCTCCATCTCCTCCATCTCCATGTCCATCTCCTCCATTGCCATCTACATCTCCTCCATCTCCATCTCCATCTCCTCCATCTCCATCTCCATCTCCTTCATCTCCATATCCTCCATCTCCATCTCCTCCATCTCCATCTACTCCATCTCCATGTCCGTCTCCTCCATCTCCATCTACATCTCCTCCATCTCCATCTCCTCCATCTCCATGTCCATCTCCTCCATCTCCATCTCCATCTCCTCCATCTCCATCTCCTCCATCTCCATGTCCATCTCCTCCATCTCCATCTCCATCTCCTCCATCTCCATCTCCTCCATCTCCATGTCTATCTCCTCCATCTCCATCTCCTCCATGTCCATCTCCTCCATCTCCATCTCCTCCATCTCCATGTCCATCTCCTCCATCTCCATCTCCTCCATCTCCATCTCCTCCATCTCCATCTCCATCTCCATCTCCATCTCCTCCATCTCCATCTCCTCCATTTCCATATCCTCCATCTCCATCTCCTCCATCTCCATCTACTCCATCTCCATGTCCGTCTCCTCCATCTCCATGTCCGTCTCCTCCATCTCCATCTCCTCCATCTCCACGTCCATCTCCTCCATCTCCATCTCCATCTCCATCTCCTCCATCTCCATCTCCTCCATCTCCATCTCCTCCATCTCCATGTCCATCTCCTCCATCTCCATCTCCATCATCTCCATCTCCTCCATCTCCATGTCCATCTCCATCTCCATCCGTTTTCTTTGAAATTCACAATCTGAATCCCTCCACAGCCTCATAGAGGATCTAGATACTTTTCCTAACCTCTCTGGATTAAAACCAAATTATGATCAATGTGTACTATATTACGTGCTAATTTTACATTACCGTGCAGTTTACCAATAAAATGCTCTGACGGAGATGTGGCCATAGTCGGTATTCAAATCCCAAAAGAAAGAAATGATCTCACTCCAAAAAATTTTGATAGAAAGTTAGCAAAAATAGATAAGATCTTGCAACCATGGAAAGGAAAATATCTGTCTATTTGTGGAAAAATCACCATGATTAACTCTTTAGTCATACTAAAGTCATCACAGTTGACCTATTTGCTTATGGTTTTGCCTACAGCTAGTGACCTGATTGTTAAATTATATGAACAAAAATATTACAATTTATTTGGAACGGTAAGCCAGACAAAAGTAAAAGGGCCTATTTACATAACGAATATGAATTCGGAGGGGAGAAATGATTAAATATTAAAGCATTAGACCTCTCACTAAAGGCTTCAGTCATACAAAAGTTATACCTTAAATCCAAACTGGTTCTCTAGTAAATTGGTAGGAATGTCTCACCCCATGTTCAATAAGGGCCCCTTTCCCTTTATTCACATTACAACCACTCACTTTCGTTTGTTTGAAAATAAAATAATCTCCAAAATATCGTTATTTTTTAAACAAGCCTTAGAAAGTTTGTTGCAATTTCAGTTTAATCCTGAAAAGACAGAACAAATAATACAACGAATAGTGTGGTTCAACTCAAATATAGTAATTGATAAAAAAAACGTATTTTTCGATGAAATGTTTTACAAAAAAGGTATAATTTTAGTGAATGATATCATAAATAGGACTGGGGGAGTTATGTCACACATGCAGCTAACACAGACATATGGAAATGTCTGCTCTACCCAAAACTACAACCAACTAATTGCAGCATTACCGCAAAAATGGAAGAGGCAAGTAGAAGGGGATAAAAGTAAGGAACTTGTATGTCGGCCCTGTATTAAGAACATAAATGGTTAAAGAAAAGTGTGATAAATAAAAACATATACCAATTTCATTTAAGGACCAAAAAATTAACAGCTGTGCCATATAAATTGCAAAATAGTTGGGAAGAGATTTTCGATGTACCGATTCCATGGCACATGGTTTATGAAATGACAAAACAACGTTAATTTAAATTACGATACAAAATCCCCCTATATGGGGGATACAATCTTCCCAGCTCTGCAGATTCTGCTGTGAGGAGGCAGAGTCATTAGATCATTTATTTTGGTACTGTCCATATGTAGCTCGTTTTTGTTCATAGAACTAATGCTGCAGATAGCAATACTGGGTGATTTGAAAAGCCATAGTCAATCAATCAATAATATAATATATATTTTATAAAAATGTTAGAAAAAATGTTTATCTTTAATTTACAATCTGTAGAAGCTATGAGAATAGAAAGGTTCAGTACATTTGTGAAGCATCACAGCACAGTTGAAAAATATATGGCAAATAGAAATCCAAAATGGATGGTGTTGAGAGATAGATGGGAGGGGTTGAATGGAGCTGAAGGGTGGGACTGGATGGTGTTAAGAGATAGATGGGAGGGGTTGAATGGAGCTGAAGGGTGGGACTGGATGGTGTTGAGAGACAGATGGGAGGGGTTGAATGGAGCTGAAGGGTGGGACTGGATGGTGTTAAGAGATAGATGGGAGGGGCTGAATGGAGCTGAAGGGTGGGACTGGATGGTGTTGAGAGACAGATGGGAGGGGTTGAATGGAGCTGAATGAGTCTTCACACAGGAATCAATGAGCTTTCACACAGGAAACAATGAGCTTTCACACAGGAAACAATGAGCTTTCACATAGGAAACAATAGGGGGGATGTCATCAATTGCTTGGTCCATTATTTTTTACAGTCCTTGGAACAGACGGTGGATGAGTGAGTGAGAGGAGATTTTGATTTTTTTTTTAAATGGTAGTTTTAACGTCCTCTAATTACCAGTGTATTTGTGCGTCTGCTTCTATCCTGCAGCATTGTTTGGATATTCTATACTTTATAGTTCTAGTATTCCCGCTTCTATTCTTCTCACAACTCACAAACCAACTTTGTTTTCAGTTGGGAAACTTTCCGAGTAGCATTCCCCATATGTCCAGGTCTTTCTAGAAATCCTAGTTGGGACTGTTCTGTATTTCCTGCTTATTTCCCTCCTGATTCTGGGAATCCAACTACCAGGATTTCTGTGAAAGCCCAGAACGTTGCAACCCTACATGGCCCATACAAATGTCATACTCTTTGATTTCATTTCTTCACCTTTAATCTCCAATGAACTGTTACTGTTGTAAAAAGGAGCATAAGAAACAGAACAGATTGACAGAGGAGATGAAAGTCGGATAAAAGCCTGTAAGCTGTTGTGCAGATTTTAAAAAAAACCACAATGAGTTACGTCTCTTCAGATTACAAGTGTTTAAAGTAGAGGATTACATCTCCTTCAATAGTAAATGTCCCAAATGGTACCCTATTCCCTATGTAGTGCACTACTTTAGACCAGCCCTATGGTACCCTATTCCCTACATAGTGCACTAGTTTTGACCAGAGCCCTGTAGCACCCTATTCCTTATATAGTGCACTACTTTTAGACCAGAGCCCTATGGCACCCTATTCCCTACATAGTGCACTACTTTAGACCAGAACCCTATGGCACCCTAATCCCTACATAGTGCACTAGTTTTGACCAGAGCCAATAGTAAATATGGTGTCGTTTGGGACAGTAACGATAGTAGAGAAGCAGAACAAATGTATCTTCATCTGTCTTTCTGATCCCAGCTCCACAAACACATCTGTGACCCATCAGGAGACCCCAACGTACTGATAATCCAACACCAATGCTCAAAGCATAACATAACACACATGTTCCTAGTCTGGGTACCAGTCTGTTTGTCTCCTACCTCTCTGTTAGCCTGGGTAACAGTCTGTTTGTCTCCTACCTCTCTGTTAGCCTGGGTACCAGTCTGTTTGTCTCCTACCTCTCTGTTAGCCTGGGTAACAGTCTGTTTGTCTCCTACCTCTCCTTTAGCCTGGGTACCAGTCTGTTTGTCTCCTACCTCTCTGTTAGCCTGGGTAACAGTCTGTTTGTCTCCTACCTCTCTGTTAGCCTGGGTACCAGTCTGTTTGTCTCTCCTACCTCTCTGTTAGCCTGGGTACCAGTCTGTTTGTCTCCTACCTCTCCTTTAGCCTGGGTAACAGTCTGTTTGTCTCCTACCTCTCCGTTAGCCTGGGTACTGGTCTGTTTGTCTCCTACCTCTCCTTTAGCCTGGGTAACAGTCTGTTTGTCTCCTACCTCTCCTTTAGCCTGGGTAACAGTCTGTTTGCCTCCTACCTCTCCTGGGTAACAGTCTTTAGCCTGAGTAACAGTCTGTTTGTCTCCTACCTCTCTGTTAGCCTGGGTACCAGTCTGTTTGTCTCCTACCTCTCCTTTAGCCTGCGTAACAGTCTGTTTGCCTCCTACCTCTCCTTTAGCCTGAGTAACAGTCTGTTTGTCTCCTACCTCTCTGTTAGCCTGGGTACCAGTCTGTTTGCCTCCTACCTCTCCTTTAGCCTAAGTAACAGTCTGTTTGTCTCCTACCTCTCCGTTAGCCTGGGTAACAGTCTGTTTGTCTCCTACCTCTCCTTTAGCCTGGGTAACAGTGTTTGCCTCCTACCGCTCTGTTAGCCTGGGTAACAGTCTGTTTGTCTCCTACCTCTCTGTTAGCCTGGGTAACAGTCTGTTTGTCTCCTACCTCTCTGTTAGCCTGGGTAACAGTCTGTTTGTCTCCTACCTGTCCTTTAGCCTGGGTAACAGTCTGTTTGTCTCCTACCTCTCCTTTAGCCTGGGTAACAGTCTGTTTGCCTCCTACCTCTCCTTTAGCCTGGGTAACAGTCTGTTTGTCTCCTACCTCTCCTTTAGCCTGGGTAACAGTCTGTTTGCCTCCTACCTCTCCTTTAGCCTGAGTAACAGTCTGTTTGTCTCCTACCTCTCTGTTAGCCTGGGTACCAGTCTGTTTGTCTCCTACCTCTCCTTTAGCCTGGGTAACAGTCTGTTTGCCTCCTACCTCTCCTTTAGCCTGAGTAACAGTCTGTTTGTCTCCTACCTCTCTGTTAGCCTGGGTACCAGTCTGTTTGCCTCCTACCTCTCCTTTAGCCTGAGTAACAGTCTGTTTGTCTCCTACCTCTCTGTTAGCCTGGGTACCAGTCTGTTTGTCTCCTACCTCTCCGTTAGCCTGGGTAACAGTCTGTTTGTCTCCTACCTCTCCTTTAGCCTGGGTAACAGTGTTTGCCTCCTACCGCTCTGTTAGCCTGGGTAACAGTCTGTTTGTCTCCTACCTCTCTGTTAGCCTGGGTAACAGTCTGTTTGTCTCCTACCTCTCTGTTAGCCTGGGTAACAGTCTGTTTGTCTCCTACCTCTCCTTTAGCCTGGGTAACAGTCTGTTTGTCTCCTACCTCTCCTTTAGCCTGGGTAACAGTCTGTTTGTCTCCTACCTCTCCGTTAGCCTGGGTAACAGTCTGTTTGTCTCCTACCTCTCCTTTAGCCTGGGTAACAGTCTGTTTGTCTCCTACCTCTCCTTTAGCCTGGGTACCAGTCTGTTTGCCTCCTACCTCTCCTTTAGCCTGAGTAACAGTCTGTTTGTCTCCTACCTCTCTGTTAGCCTGGGTACCAGTCTGTTTGTCTCCTACCTCTCCGTTAGCCTGGGTAACAGTCTGTTTGTCTCCTACCTCTCCTTTAGCCTGGGTAACAGTGTTTGCCTCCTACCGCTCTGTTAGCCTGGGTAACAGTCTGTTTGTCTCCTACCTCTCTGTTAGCCTGGGTAACAGTCTGTTTGTCTCCTACCTCTCATTTAGCCTGGGTAACAGTCTGTTTGTCTCCTACCTCTCCTTTAGCCTGGGTAACAGTCTGTTTGTCTCCTACCTCTCCGTTAGCCTGGGTAACAGTCTGTTTGTCTCCTACCTCTCCTTTAGCCTGGGTAACAGTCTGTTTGTCTCCTACCTCTCCTTTAGCCTGGGTACCGGTCTGTTTGTCTCCTACCTCTCCGTTAGCCAGTCTTTGTTTATAGGTCAATGGTGGAGTTGTTACCTGAGTAGAAGGTGAAGTGTTCTCATCAATGTTCTCATCTCATATCAGTTCTCATCTTTTAGCCTTTAGAACTGCTACAGTACACGTGTTGAGAAGCTAGAAGCTACGCTACTGCTGCTGTGCAATATTAAAGTGCAGGACAATGACCATTCACTCTTCTCCTTCTCACTGACCTTCCCTATCCACCTCATCCTCCTTCTCTCCTCCTCTTCTTCCTCTCACTGCCCTTCCCTGACCTCCTCCTCATCCTCCGTCTCTCTATCCTCCTCTCCTTCCTCTCACTGCCCTTCCCTGACCTCCTCCTCATCCTCCGTCTCTCTATCCTCCTCTTCTTCCTCTCATTGCCCTTCCTGACCTCCTCCTCATCCTCCGTCTCTCTATCCTCCTCTTCTTCCTCTCACTGCCCTTCCCTGACCTCCTCCTCATCCTCGGTCTCTCTCTCCTCCTCTTCTTCCTCTCACTGCCCTTCCCTGACCTCCTCCTCATCCTCCGTCTCTCTCTCCTCCTCTTCTTCCTCTCACTGCCCTTCCCTGACCTCCTCCTCATCCTCCTCCGTCTCTCTATCCTCCTCTTCTTCCTCTCACTGCCCTTCCCTGACCTCCTCCTCATCCTCGGTCTCTCTATCCTCCTCTTCTTCCTCTCACTGCCCTTCCCTGACCTCCTCCTCATCCTCCGTCTCTCTATCCTCCTCTTCTTCCTCTCACTGCCCTTCCCTGACCTCCTCCTCATCCTCCGTCTCTCTATCCTCCTCTTCTTCCTCTCACTGCCCTTCCCTGACCTCCTCCTCATCCTCGGTCTCTCTCTCCTCCTCTTCTTCCTCTCACTGCCCTTCCCTGACCTCCACCTCATCCTCGGTCTCTCTCTCCTCTTCTTCCTCTCACTGACCTACCCTGACCTCATCCTCCCTCTCTCTCCTCCTCTTCTTCTTCCTCCCACTGTCCTTCCTTGACCTCCTCCTCCCTCTCTCTCCTCCTCTTCTTCTTCCTCCCACTGTCCTTCCCTGACCTCCTCCTCCCTCTCTCTCCTCCTCTTCTTCTTCCTCCCACTGTCCTTCCCTGACCTCCTCCTCCCTCTCTCTCCTCCTCTTCTTCCTCTTTTATCCTTTATCCTTGCTGTCCTCCTCCACCCCATTATTACAGTAACAGATTGGCTCTGGGCCACATGCAAAGGCTGCTACCCTGACCTTGGAGGATTAGTTTAGAGTCCAGTTGAGGCGGCTGAGGGGAGGACGACTCATAATAATGGCTGCTACCCAGACCTTAGAGGATTAGTTTAGAGTCCAGTGGAGGCTGCTGAGGGGAGGACGACTCATAATAATGGCTGGAACGGAGTGAATGGAATGGCATCAAACACATATGAACCAAATGTTCTACTAGACCGGCTAGTAGAACATTTGCCAAACTAACCAGGCTAGTAGAACATTTGGCAAACTAACCAGGCTAGTAGAACATTTGCCAAACTAGCCAGGCCAGTAGAACATATCAAACTAGCCAGGCTAGTAGAACATTTGGCAAACTAACCAGGCTAGTAGAACATTTGCCAAACTAGCCAGGCTAGTAGAACATTTGGCAAACTAACCAGGCTAGTAGAACATTTGGCAAACTAGCCAGGCTAGTAGAACATTTGGCAAATTAGCCAGACCAGTAGAACGTTTGCCAAACTAGCCAGGCCAGTAGAACATTTGCCAAACTAACCAGGCTAGTAGAACATTTACCAAACTAGCCAGGCCAGTAGAACATTTGGCAAATTAGCCAGACCAGTAGAACGTTTGCCAAACTAGCCAGGCCAGTAGAACATTTGCCAAACTAGCCGGGCTAGTAGAACATATCAAACTAGCCAGGCTAGTAGAACTTATCAAACTAGCCGGGCTAGTAGAACATTTGTAACCCTAGTAACCCTAGTAACCCTAGTAACTCTAGTAACCCTAGTAACCCTAGTAACCCTAGTAACCCTAGTAACTCTAGTAACCCTAGGCCTGGGCTAGATCCTACACCCTCAGAGAGACTGTGAAGTCAGGCCTGGGCTAGATCCTACACCCTCAGAGAGACTGTGGAGTCAGGCCTGGGCCTGTTGAGTCCTACTGCCTCTGACACCTGCCCACCTACCCCTTACGGACAAGGTACATTTATACAGGGGAGATGTAAGCTGTCACTTGAATGTGAATGTGATTTTGACGCATTCTGACCGCACGTTGGATGCCTTTCTACCTGATTCCCCCGGAGAATCTTGTCGCTAGACGCTCAGAGAGACTGTGAAGTCAGGCCTGGGCTAGATCCTACACCCTCAGAGAGACTGTGAAGTCAGGCCTGGGCTAGATCCTACACCCTCAGAGAGACTGTGAAGTCAGGCCTGGGCAAGATCCTACACCCTCAGAGAGACTGTGGAGTCACGATGACTGTACAACAGATTGGTGTCTCACCTCTGACCTCCACCCTACCTGACACCCTTGACCCACTCCAACACTTACCGCCCAAATAGGTCCACAGACGATGCAATCTCAACCACACTGCACACTGCCCTAACCCATCTGGACAAGAGGAATACCTATGTGAGAATGCTGTTCATCGACTACAGCTCGGCATTCAACACCATAGTACCCTCCAAGCTATCAAGCTCGAGACCCTGGGTCTCGAGCCCTGTGCAACTGGGTACTGGACTTCCTGACGGGCCGCCCCCAGGTGGTGAGGGTAGGCAACAACATCTTCCCCGCTGATCCTCAACACTGGGGCCCCACAAGGGTGCTTCTGAGCCCCCTCCTGTACTCCCTGTTCACCTAGCTGCGTGGCCATGCACGCCTCCAACTCAATCATCAAGTTTGCGGACGACACAACAGTGGTAGGCTTGATTACCAACAACGACAGACGGCCTACAGGGAGGAGGTGAGGGCCCTCGGAGTGTGGTGTCAGGAAAATAACCTCACACTCAACGTCAACAAAACTAAGGAGATGATTGTGGACTTCAGGAAACAGCAGAGGGAACACCCCCATCCACATCGATGGAACAGTAGTGGAGAGGGTAGCAAGTTTTAAGTTCCTCGGCATACACATCACAGACAAACTGAATTGGTCCACTCACACAGACAGCATCGTGAGGAAGGCGCAGCAGCGCCTCTTCAACCTCAGGAGGCTGAAGAAATTCGGCTTGTCACCAAAAGCACTCAGCTTCTACAGATGCACAATCGAGACATCCTGGCGGGCTGTATCACCGCCTGGTATGGCAACTAGCACCGCCCTCAACCGTAAGGCTCTCCAGAGGGTAGTGAGGTCTGCACAACGCATCACCGGGGGCAAACTACCTGCCCTCCAGGACACCTACACCACCCGATGCTACAGGAAGGCCATAAAGATCATCAAGGACATCAACCACCCGAGCCACTGCCTGTTCAGGCCATCCAGAAGGCGAGATCAGTACAGGTGCATCAAAGCTGGGACCGAGAGACTGAAAAACAGCTTCTATCTCAAGGCCATCAGACTGTTAAACAGCCACCACTAACATTGAGTGGCTACTGCCAACACACTGTCAATGACACTGACTCTACCCAGCCACTTTAATCATGGGAATTGATGGGAAATTATGTAAATATATCACTAGCCACTTTAAACAATGCTACCTTATATAATGTTACTTACCCTACATTGTTCATCTCATATGCATACGTTGATACTGTACTCTATATCATCGACTGCATCCTTATGTAATACATGTATCACTAGCCACTTTAACTATGCCACTTGGTTTACATACTTATCTCATATGTATATACTGTACTCGATATCATCTACTGTATCTTGCCTATGCTGCTCTGTACCATCACTCATTCATATATCCTTATGTACATATTCTTTATCCCCTTACACTGTGTATAAGACAGTAGTTTTTTTTTTGGAATTGTTAGTTAGATTACTTGCTCGTTATTACTGCATTGTCGGAACTAGAAGCACAAGCATTTCGCTACACCCTCAGCATTAACATCTGCTAACCATGTGTATGTGACAAATAAAATTTGATTTGATTTGATTTGACCTTTGCTTACTGATACTTATTCACATGCACATGCTAACATAATCACACATCTGGATTCACACGCAGACTTACAGCCCGTACATAATAATAGATTATATCATAGAGGTCAGACAGAAATACCAGTATTTACAGTCGTGGCCTAAAGTTTTAAGAATGACACCAATATTAATTTCCACAAAGTTTGCTGCTTCAGTGTCTTTAGATATTTTTGTGAGATGTTACTATTGAATACTGAAGTATAACTACAAGCATTTCATAAGTGTCTAAGGCTTTTATTGACAATTACACGAGGTTGATGCAAAGAGCCAATATTTGCAGTGTTGACCCTTCTTCTTCAAGACCTCTGCAATCCGCCCTGGCATGCTGTCATTTAACTTCTGGGCCACATCCTGACTGACGGCAGCCCATTCTTGCATAATTAATGCTTGGAGTTTGTCAGAATTTGTGGGGTTTTTGTTTGTCCACCTGCCTCTTGAGGATAGACCACAAGTTTCAATGGGATTAAGGTCTGGGGAGTTTCCTGGCCATGGACCCAAAATATCAATGTTATGTTCCCCGAGCCACTTAGTTATCACTTTTGCCTTATGGCAAGGTGCCCCATCATGCTGGAAAATGCATTGTTCATCACCAAACTGTTCCTGGATGGTTGGGAGAAGTTGCTCTCGGAGGATGTGTTGGTCCCATTCTTTATTCATGGCTGTGTTCTTAGGCAAAAATCTGAGTGAGCCCACTCCCTTGGCTCAGAAGCAACCCCACACATGAATGGTCTCAGGATGCTTTACTGTTGGCATGACACAGGACTGATGGTAGCGCTCACCTTATCTTCTCCGGACAAGCTTTTTTACGGATGCCCCAAACAATCGGAAAGGGGATTAATCAGAGAAAATGACTTTACCCCAGTCCTCAGCAGTCCAATCCCTGTACCTTTTGCGGAATATCAGTCTGTCCCTGATGTTTTTCCTGGAGAGAAGTGGCTTCTTTGCTGCCCTTCTTGACACCAGGCCATCCTCCAAAAGTCTTTGCCTCACTGTGTGTGCAGATGCACTCACACTTGCCTGCTGCCATTCCTGAGCAAGCTCTGTTCTGGTGGTGCTCCGATCCCGCAGCTGAATCAACTTTAGGAGACGGTCCTGGCGCTTGCTGGACTTTCTTGGGTGCCCTGAAGCCTTCTTCACAACAACTGAACCGCTCTCCTTGAAGTTCTTGATGATCCGATAAATGTTTGATTTAGGTGCAATCTTACTGGCAGCAATATCCTTGCCTGTGAAGCCCTTTTTGTACAAAGCAATGATGACGGCATGTGTTTCCTTGCAGGTAACCATGGTTGACAGAGGAAGAACAATAATTCCAAGCACCACCCTCCTTTTGAAGCTTCCAGTCTTTTATTTGAACTCAATCAGCATGATAGAGAGATTTCCAGCCTTGTCCTCGTCAACACTCACACCTGTGTTAACAAGAGAATCACTGACATAATGTCAGCTGGTCCTTTTGTGGCAGGGCTGAAATGCAGTGGAAATGTTTTTTGGGGTTTTCAGTTAATTTGCATGGCAAAGAGGGACTTTGCAATTAATTGCAATTCATCTGATCACTCTTCATAACATTCTGGAGTATATGCAAATTACCATCATACAACCTGAGGCAGCAGACTTTGTGAAAATTAAAATTTGTGTCATTCTGAAAACTTTTGGCCACAACTGTACACACACACACACACACACACACACACACACACACACACACACACACACACACACACACACACACACACACACACACACACACACACACTCACACACACACACCTCCACTCACAACTCCACCTACTCACAGAGATGTCTGGTAAACGGTGTACTGTATATGTCGCTGCCTGGCGTTCGTCCCACTGTGTGAGTGCTGAACACAGACATCCTCAGTATTAACCTTTCCTTAACTGACTGGGAGGTGCAGAGAAGATCAAGTACTCACGTCCAGTCGCCTCTGACCGAGCCTCATTTGCGCTCGTGCGTGTGTGTTTGTGGTAGATGTGTGGGTGATGTGTGTGTGAGGTGGATGGCGTGATGTAGTCAGTACTCAGGTTTAATCTCCTGGAAAAGAGGACGACCCCACCACGTCCCCTGTCAGCTGACCAAGATGTGACCTGGAAATGCCCTGTTGGCAGCCTCCCAGCTCCCCTACCTCGCTCAAAGGGCTTGGGCTGAGTCCCAAATAGCACCCTGTTCCCAGGGTACAATGCACCATTGACCAGAAATCTCCATTTAAGGAATAGAGAGCCATTTGGGACGCACGCAGGTCTAATGCTGCTACTGAACAGTCCAGAGGTGTATGGAATGAAGAACAAATTGAAAAGATACAAAAGATTTTGGGGTAATTAACCTCCTGACAACAGGAGACTAAAGGAATCTTCAAATTTAACTAGTAGTCCGAGCAAGTCCCTCTCTCTCTCTCTCTCTCTCTCTCTCGCTCTCCAAGTAGTCCGAGCAAGTCCCCTCTCTCTCTCTCTCTCTCTCTCTCGCTCTCCAAGTAGTCCGAGCAAGTCCCCCTCTCTCTCTCTCTCTCTCTCTCCTCTCTCTCTCTCTCTCTCTCTCTCTCTCTCTCTCTCGCTCTCCAAGTAGTCCGAGCAAGTCTCTCTCTCTCTCTCTCTCTCTCTCTCTCTCTCTCTCGCTCTCCAAGTAGTCCGAGCAAGTCTCTCTCTCTCTCTCGCTCTCCAAGTAGTCCGAGCAAGTCTCTCTCTCTCTGTCTCTCTGTCTCTCTGTCTCTCTCTCTCTCTGTCTGTCTCTCTCTCTCTCTCTCTCTCTCTCTCTCAAGTAGTCCGAGCAAGTCTCTCTCTCTCTCTCTCTCTCTCTCTCTCTCTCTCGCTCTCCAAGTAGTCTGAGCAAGTCTCTCTCTCTCTCTCTCTCTCTCTCTCTCTGTCTCTTTCTCTCTTTCCCTCTCTCTCCCTCTCTCTCTCTCTCTCTCTCTCTCTCTCTCTCTCTCTCTCTCTCTCTCTCTCTCTCTCTCAGGAGACACTAAGTCCCCTCTAACCATCCTGTCACCACTGACAGTTCGGCCGTCACTAACGGTTACGACCCGTTACACGGGAGCAGAACCCCTCCACCCCATCCCCTTTCTGCAACCGTTTATACCTCTCCTTGTTCTCCTTCTCTCATGCCTCCATCCATCTGTCTCCTTCTCTCATCCCTCCATCCATCTGTCTCCTTCTCTCATCCCTCCATCCATCTGTCTCCTTCTCTCATCCCTCCATCCATCTGTCTCCTTCTCTCATCCCTCCATCCATCTGTTTCCTTCTGTCATCCCTCCATCCATCTGTTTCCTTCTCTCATCCCTCCATCCATCTTCTCCTTCTCTCATCCCTCCATCCATCTGTCTCCCGGTGGAGAGGTAGAGGAAGAGAAATGTCCTGGTCTTCTGAGGAGTTTGACACAGGAGGCTATTGATTGGCTATTGATTGGCTATTGGTTGGCTATTGATTGGCTATTGGTTGGCTATTGATTGGCTATTGGTTGGCTATTGATTGGCTATTGGTTGGCTATTGGTTGGCTGTTGGTTGGCTATTGGTTGGCTATTGGTTGGCTATTGACCCTCTCAGGTCAGTATGCGTCCAGCGACCTAACTGATAGGACAGGTTATGACCTGTCAGTTATAAAGCGAGTGATGGCCAGGAAACTGCTTGTCTGTACCGTCTCTCAGTGTGTGTGTGTGTGTTTAGTGTTTAGTGTGTGTGTGTGTGTTTAGTGTGTGTGTGTGTGTTTAGTGTGTGTGTGTGTGTGTGTGTGTTGTGGTTGGTTGGTTGCATTCAAACTCCTTTAAACAGAGGAAGGAGAGAACACGATGCTCCTTTGACATACCTGTGAGTGAATTTGTACGTCTCATGAAATGGAAATTGTAACGATGAGTAGAAATCCACTTAGCTTAATTACTGTTTTCTGGCACATTCATTTTCATTTTTATTTTGTGTGTATAGCCAGACTCCTTTTTTACTGTGCTCTGATTGATGACCGAACAGCAAGCTTGACTAGTTTATAAAAGATGTCGAACTGAATAAATGCGATGTCCTATATCCCTGTGCCATTCATAAATCATACTACTGAGTTATATGTCCGCGGTAGTATCACATCGGGACAAGTCAACCAAAATATCTTGTTTGTATTTTCCTAGGATCTGAAGCCCATGTCGAAACTTGCCAGACAGTGACGTTAAAGTGTGTGACGCGTTAGTAGCCTAACGAATCGCATCGGTGAGAGAGCCGTTCGTTTGGGACCCTAATACTGTTATGCAAATTTTTTTGGAGGCAATTATCTAAAGATAAATTATGAAGATTTGTGAATCCTCCTCACTGCAGGAACAATAGTTAGTGGAGACCTCTGGTCCAAAACATGATAAAAGAATACAGATTAAATCGTTTTAAAAGGTAATGATACTTATATGGTATTTTCAGAGATATTGATCTAGTTCCTCTGATCTAATCAAAGTGTTGACAGTGGAGAAGTTAACTGCTCTTTTCTGTGTAATAAAGTCCATGATTTAACACCTGTTTCATTCTTCAATTATACCTTTATTGCAGATAGCTGAGAAAATGGAAGCTTGAAGCTTGTGGCCGTCAGCAGACTCTTACAAGATTCTTCTAGAAGAAAACTGTGGGTCAGTTGCTACACACTTAAAAAATTAAAAACAAAAAATGACACAGTGCAATTCACAAAGAGAGTTGCAATCACTTTGACAAAAATATTTATATTGAAAAGAAGTGCTGTTTTGAATGAAAATGTGCCATAAATCGTTTTACTCATAGAGTATGCGATTTGACTTCATATTCTTTTGTCCAACTTGACCAGTGAAATAGAGAAATCAATCAGTGAGAATTTGTATTTTTTAGAGCAGGAAGTTGAGCCTCGGCAGTCTGTCTCCACAGCCACAGAGACAGCCAGACCAACAGAACCAGCCAGACCAACAGAACCAGCCAGACCAACAGAGACAGACAGACCAACAGAACCAGCCAGACCAACAGAACCAGCCACACCAACAGAGACAGACAGACCAACAGAACCAGCCAGACCAACAGAGACAGCCACACCAACAGAGACAGACAGACCAACAGAACCAGCCAGACCAACAGAACCAGCCACACCAACAGAGACAGACAGACCAACAGAACCAGCCAGACCAACAGAACCAGCCACACCAACAGAGACAGACAGACCAACAGAACCAGCCAGACCAACAGAGACAGCCACACCAACAGAACCAGCCAGACCAACAGAACCAGCCAGACCAACAGAACCAGCCAGACCAACAGAGACAGCCAGACCAACAGAGACAGACAGACCAACAGAACCAGCCAGACCAACAGAACCAGCCAAACCAATAGAACCAGCCAGACCAACAGAACCAGCCAGACCAACAGAACCAGCCAGACCAACAGAGACAGACAGACCAACAGAGACAGCCAGACCAACAGAGACAGCCAGACCAACAGAGACAGCCAGACCAACAGAGACAGCCAGACCAACAGAGACAGACAGACCAACAGAGACAGCCAGACCAACAGAGACAGCCAGACCAACAGAGACAGCCAGACCAACAGAACCAGCCAGACCAACAGAACCAGCCAGACCAACAGAACCAGCCAGACCAACAGAGACATACAGACAGAGCCAGACATACAGAGCCAGCCATACAGACAGAGCCAGCCATACAGACAGAGCCATACAGACAGAGCCAGACAGACAGAGCCAGACAGACAGAGTCATACAGACAGACAGAGCCATGCAGACAGAGCCATACAGACAGACATACAGACAGAGACATACAGACTGACAGAGCCATACAGACAGGGCCATACAGACAGAGCCAGACAGACAGAGTCATACAGACAGACAGAGCCATACAGACAGAGCCAGACAGACAGAGCCAGACAGACAGAGTCATACAGACAGACAGACCCATACAGACAGAGCCAGACAGACAGACAGAGCCATACAGACAGAAAGAGCCATACAGACAGACAGAGCCATACAGACAGACAGAGGCAGACAGACAGAGGCAGACAGACAGAGCCAGACAGACAGACAGAGCCATACAGACAGAGCCATACAGACAGACAGAGCCATACAGACACACAGAGCCATACAGACGGAGCCAGACAGACGGAGCCAGACAGACAGAGCCAGACAGACAGACAGAGCCATACAGACACACAGAGCCATACAGACGGAGCCAGACAGACAGAGCCAGACAGACAGAGCCAAGCAGACAGAGCCATACAGACAGAGCCATACAGACAGAGCCATACAGACATAGTTTCCAGTTGTAATGTCACATGAACACGTACAGTGAAACGCCTTTCTTGCGATCTCAAAACCCAACAAAGCACTAATCAATAACAATGTAATGCTAGAAGAAACTAAACCATGAGAAATAAGAAGAAAAATGAAGAACACAATAAGTAAGTTTATACAGCAGGAAATCAAATCCCCTAAAAACAGGCAGGTTCCTGGTTCCTGCAGCCCTCCCTTTGCTGCAGGAACACTTTCCAGTCATCACACACCTGCTTGGGTACATGCTCTGCCCTTTCAAAAGTGGAGGATAAAAGAATTAAGGATGGAAAAGGAAAGCCCTGCTTCAAACGTGTGGATCAATGAGAGACGTTTCTTATTCAAGGCAGATAGGCTTGTCGTGGTCAATATATATTGAAGGGAAGGGAATGTTCTACCTTGCTTTGTAGAATACGTAATTGATTACACAAGTCAAACTAGCAGAGCTCTTTCAACCAATCCCCCTCCACCTATTTCAAACGCAGTGCTTATAAAGACCATGCTTCATCAACTGTACAAAAGGAAATGTTTCTGAAAAAGATGGAGCTGAGACAAACAGTACCCGAACAGCAGAAGACATAGGGGATACCAACATCATTGTCAAATGCATTGAAGTTATTGTTGAGGTAACCTTGAGACAGGTTTGGAAATGTCTTGAGTCTCTGCAGTTATTTAACTAGGCAAGTCAGTTAAGAACAAATTCTTATTTTCAATGACAGCCTGGGAACAGTGGGTTAACTGCCTGTTCAGGGGTAGAACGACAGATTTGTACCTTGTCAGCTTGGGGATTTGAACTTGCAACCTTCCGGTTACTAGTCCACCGCTCTAACCACTAGGCTAGGGTCTACACAACAGATAGAACTCAATGCTGGAAACAGCTTGCAGTGAAAGTCCAATTAGCATGCCATACAAGGTGGATGTAAATTGGTAAGGCTGTCACCAGTTTCCAACAGAATCCAACAGTTTTAAAGAGAAACATCTGACAGTAGCAGGGTTGCTACAACAAATGGAAAATGCTAAGTTTGTTGGTACACTACTTATGCTAAACCGAGTTCTCTCTACTATGAACTGGCTTTCCAAATTCTTTGGAAAAAAGATCAGACATGCTACTCATGTCTCAAGAAGGTAACAATACAAGATGTTATGAATGACCTGAGTGAACACACTGCCCCCAGTGGCTGTTACGCTGCTTTGGAACTGCATAGAGACCAACCTCACAGGGGATGCAGTTCCTCCACAGCTGGAGCTTCGAGGAGGTCTGTCCTGCGGTACAACGGAGCTGCTGAATAACCTGGACAACCGCTTCAAGGAAGCCTCTTCTGTGTTTTATCCAACCTGCCACCAAAGTCAACAGATGCCCACTTCAGAACAAATAGGGATAACCATGTCCAAGTGCTGTGTGACCAGTTGAAGTTTGATGAAGACCAAAACATAAACCAGTGGAGGAACTTTAAATACAGGCTGGTTGGCTGACTGACTGACTGACTGACTGACTGACTGACTGACTGACTGACTGAGGGGCCGCCCCCAGGTGGTAAGGGTAGGTTACAACACATCCGCCACGCTGATCCTCAACACAGGGCTCCCTCAGGGGTGCGTGCTCAGTCCCCTCCTGTACTCCCTGTTCACTCATGACTGCCCGGCCTGGCACAACTCCAACACCGTCATTAAGTTTGCAGACGACACAACTGCGGTAGGCCTGATCACAGACAACGACGAGACAGCCAAACTAACATCGTCCAAGCACACCAAGACAATCGTGAAGAGGGCACGACAAAACATTCTGCCTCAGGAAACTGGTTGCATCGCTGCCTGGTATGGCAACTGCTCGGCCTCAAGGCACTACAGAGGGTAGTGGTACGGCCCAGTACATCACTGGGGCAAAGCTTCCTGCCATCCAGGACCTCTATACCAGGCGGTCAGGCCCTAAAAATTGTCAAAGATTCCAGCCACCCTAGTCATAGATTGTTCTCTCTGCTACCGCACGGCAAGCGGTACCAGAGTGCCAAGTCTAGGTCCAATAGGCTTCTAAACAGCTTCTATCCCCAAGCCATAAGACTCCTGAACATCTAGTCAAATGGCTACCCAGACTATTTGCATTGCCCCCCCCCCCCTTAATACCGCTGCTACTCTCTGTTGTTATCATCTATACATAGTTACTTTAATAACTCTACCTACATGTACATATTACCTCAACTAACCGGTGCCCCGGCACATTTACTCTGTTCTGGTACCCCCCTTTGTATAGTATTGCTATTGTTATTTTACTTCTGCTCTTTAATTAATTGTTACTTTTATTTCTTATTTCTTATTCATATTTTATATATATATATATATATATATATATATATATACAGAGAGAGAGAGACTTAAAAAAACTGCATTGTTTGTTAGGGGCTCGTAAGTAAGAATTTCACTGTAAGGTCTACTACACCTGTTGTATTCAGCATTTCACTGTAAGGTCTACTACACCTGTTGTATTCAGCATTTCACTGTAAGGTCTACTACACCTGTTGTATTCAGCATTTCACTGTAAGGTCTACTACACCTGTTGTATTCAGCATTTCACTGTAAGGTCTACTACACCTGTTGTATTCAGCATTTCACTGTAAGGTCTACTACACCTGTTGTATTCAGCATTTCACTGTAAGGTCTACTACACCTGTTGTATTCAGCATTTCACTGTGAGGTCTACTACACCTGTTGTATTCAGCATGTCACTGTAAGGTCTACTACACCTGTTGTATTCAGCATTTCACTGTGAGGTCTACTACACCTGTTGTATTCAGCATTTCACTGTAAGGTCTACTACACCTGTTGTATTCAGCATTTCACTGTAAGGTCTAATACACCTGTTGTATTCAGCATTTCACTGTAAGGTCTACTACACCTGTTGTATTCAGCATTTCACTGTAAGGTCTACCTACACCTGTTGTATTCAGCATTTCACTGTAAGATCTACTACACCTGTTGTATTCAGCATTTCACTGTAAGGTCTACTACACCTGTTGTATTCAGCATTTCACTGTAAGGTCTACTACACCTGTTGTATTCAGCATTTCACTGTAAGGTCTACTACACCTGTTGTATTCAGCATTTCACTGTGAGGTCTAAACCTGTTGTATTCAGCATTTCACTGTAAGGTCTACCTACACCTGTTGTATTCAGCATTTCACTGTAACGTCTACCTACACCTGTTTTATTCAGCATTGCACTGTAAGGTCTACCTACACCTGTCGTATTCAGCATTTCACTATAAGGTCTACCTACACCTGTTGTATTCAGCATTTCACTGTAAGGTCTACTACACCTGTTGTATTCAGCATTTCACTGTAAGGTCTACTACACCTGTTGTATTCAGCATTTCACTGTAAGGTCTACTACACCTGTTGTATTCAGTATTTCACTGTAAGGTCTACTACACCTGTTGTATTCAGCATTTCACTGTAAGGTCTACTACACCTGTTGTATTCAGCATTTCACTGTAAGGTCTACTACACCTGGTCTATTCAGCATTTCACTGTAAGGTCTACGACACCTGTTGTATTCAGCATTTCACTGTAAGGTCTACCTACACCTGTTGTATTCAGCATTTCGCTGTAAGATCTACTACACCTGTTGTATTCAGCATTTCACTGTAAGGTCTACTACACCTGTTGTATTCAGCATTTCACTGTAAGGTCTACTACACCTGTTGTATTCATCATTTCACTGTGAGACCTACTACACCTGTTGTATTCAGCATTTCACTGTAAGGTCTACGACACCTGTTGTATTCAGCATTTCACTGTAAGGTCTACCTACACCTGTTGTATTCAGCATTTCACTGTAACGTCTACCTACACCTGTTGTATTCAGCATTTCACTGTAAGGTCTACCTACACCTGTTGTATTCAGCATTTCACTATAAGGTCTACCTACACCTGTTGTATTCAGCATTTCACTGTAAGGTCTACTACACCTGTTGTATTCAGCATTTCACTGTAAGGTCTACGACACCTGTTCTATTCAGCATTTCACTGTAAGGTCTACGACACCTGTTGTATTCAGCATTTCACTGTAAGGTCTACTACACCTGTTGTATTCAGCATTTCACTGTAAGGTCTACTACACCTTTTGTATTCAGCATTTCACTGTAAGGTCTACTACACCTGTTGTATTCAGCATTTCACTGTAAGGTCTACTACACCTTTTGTATTCAGCATTTCACTGTGAGGTCTACTACACCTGTTGTATTCAGCATTTTGCTGTGAGGTCTACCTACACCTGTTGTATTCAGCATTTCACTGTAAGGTCTACTACACCTGTTGTATTCAGCATTTCACTGTGAGGTCTACTACACCTGTTGTATTCAGCATTTCACTGTAAGGTCTACTACACCTGTTGTATTCAGTATTTCACTGTAAGGTCTACTACACCTGTTGTATTCAGTATTTCACTGTAAGGTCTACTCCACCTGTTGTATTCAGCATTTCACTGTAAGGTCTACTACACCTGTTGTATTCAGCATTTCACTGTAAGGTCTACTACACCTGTTGTATTCAGCATTTCACTGTAAGGTCTACTACACCTGTTGTATTCAGCATTTCACTGTGAGACCTACTACACCTGTTGTATTCAGCATTTCACTGTAAGGTCTACGACACCTGTTGTATTCAGCATTTCACTGTAAGGTCTACGACACCTGTTGTATTCAGCATTTCACTGTAAGGTCTACCTACACCTGTTGTATTCAGCATTTCACTGTAACGTCTACCTACACCTGTTGTATTCAGCATTTCACTGTAAGGTCTACCTACACCTGTTGTATTCAGCATTTCACTATAAGGTCTACCTACACCTGTTGTATTCAGCATTTCACTGTGAGACCTACTACACCTGTTGTATTCAGCATTTCACTGTAAGGTCTACTACACCTGTTGTATTCAGCATTTCACTGTAAGGTCTACTACACCTGTTGTATTCAGCATTTCACTGTGAGGTCTACTACACCTGTTGTATTCAGCATTTCACTGTAAGGTCTACCTACACCTGTTGTATTCAGCATTTCACTGTAACGTCTACCTACACCTGTTGTATTCAGCATTTCACTGTAAGGTCTACCTACACCTGTTGTATTCAGCATTTCACTATAAGGTCTACCTACACCTGTTGTATTCAGCATTTCACTGTAAGGTCTACTACACCTGTTGTATTCAGCATTTCACTGTAAGGTCTACTACACCTGTTCTATTCAGCATTTCACTGTAAGGTCTACGACACCTGTTGTATTCAGCATTTCACTGTAAGGTCTACTACACCTGTTGTATTCAGCATTTAACTGTAAGGTCTACTACACCTGTTGTATTTGACACATGTGACTAATAACATTTGATTGGATTTGATTTGACTGCTTGGCTGGCTGGCTGACTGGCTGGATGATTGGCTGGCTGGCTGACTGGCTGGATGATTGGCTTGCTGTCTGGGAGGTGCCTGACAGTATTTTATCCTGAAGAGGTCAAGAGAGCAAGCCATCCTAAGCATGAAAAAAAAACTTCAGCTATATTGTTGTCACGGCAACTGTTTGCCTCTGTCAATCCAATGCGGTGGTGGAAAGAGGGGCAGTGAAGAGAATTAAGACATGACATGCTCTCTACCCTCCTCCACATCTCCATAAATGGGACAGAGAGAATGTCCCTGGAGCGCAAGAAGATGCTCAGTGAGGCAACCAAGTTATACTCTCCCTCAAAGAGGTTATCCCCAAGAACAGAAGAGGAAGAGGCCTTAAAGGACAGAGGTTATCCCCAAGAACAGAAGAGGAAGAGGCCTTAAAGGACAGAGGTTATCCCCAAGAACAGAAGAAGAAGAGGCCTTAATGGACAAAGAGGTTATCCCCAAGAACAGAAGAAGAAGAGGCCTTAAAGGACAAAGAGGTTATCCCCAAGAACAGAAGAAGAAGAGGCCTTAATGGACAACGAGGTTATCCCCAAGAACAGAAGAAGAAGAGGCCTTAAAGGACAAAGAGGTTATCCCCAGAACAGAAGAAGAAGAGGCCTTAAAGGACAAAGAGGTTATCCCCAGAACAGAAGAAGAAGAGGCCTTAAAGGACAAAGAGGTTATCCCCAGAACAGAAGAAGAAGAGGCCTTAAAGGACAAAGAGGTTATCCCCAAGAACAGAAGAAGAAGAGGCCTTAATGGACAAAGAGGTTATCCCCAAGAACAGAAGAAGAAGAGGCCTTAAAGGACAAAGAGGTTATCCCCAGAACAGAAGAAGAAGAGGCCTTAATGGACAAAGAGGTTATCCCCAAGAACAGAAGACGAAGAGGCCTTAATGGACAAAGAGGTTATCCCCAAGAACAGAAGAAGAAGAGGCCTTAAAGGACAAAGAGGTTATCCCCAAGAACAGAAGAAGAAGAGGCCTTAATGGACAGAGGTTATCCCCAGAACAGAAGAGGAAGAGGCCTTAAAGGACAGAGGTTATCCCCAGAACAGAAGAGGAAGAGGCCTTAAAGGACAGAGGTTATCCCCAGAACAGAAGAAGAAGAGGCCTTAAAGGACAAAGAGGTTATCCCCAGAACAGAAGAAGAAGAGGCCTTAAAGGACAAAGAGGTTATCCCCAAGAACAGAAGAAGAAGAGGCCTTAATGGACAAAGAGGTTATCCCCAAGAACAGAAGAAGAAGAGGCCTTAAAGGACAAGCGAGTCCATATTGAGGGAGAAGGTGTTAATTCACAAGAGAGTCTAGAGTGATAGATAGAGCACTACATGAATCAAACATGCTTAAAAACAGAACATAAAAGTAGAGCGTGTAGACTAACACACACCTAACATGAAAACAACTACACACAACACATGACGGGAAACAGAGGGTTAAATACAAGTAGCTTCATTGGGGAAATGTAAACCAGGAAACAAGACAAGACAAATGGATATACGGCTAGAAAGGCGGTGCCCGAACAAGGAAGAGGAGCTGACTTCGGTAGAAGTCGTGAAGTTGTGAAGTCGTGAAGTCGTGGTGAAGTCGTGAAGTCGTGAAGAAGTCGTGAAGTCGTGAAGAAGTCGTGAAGTCGTGAAGTCGTGAAGAAGTCGTGAGGTCGTGAAGAAGTCGTGAAGTCGTGAAGTCGTGAAGTCGTGAAGTCGTGAAGTCGTGTCGTGAAGTCGTGAAGAAGTCGTGAAGTCGTGAAGAAGTCGTGAAGTCGTGAAGAAGTCGTGAAGTCGTGTCGTGAAGTCGTGAAGTCGTGAAGTCGTGAAGTCGTGAAGTCGTGAAGAAGTCGTGAAGTCGTGAAGTCGTGAAGTCGTGAAGAAGTCGTGAAGTCGTGAAGAAGTCGTGAAGTCGTGAAGTCGTGAAGTCGTGAAGTCGTGAAGAAGTCGTGAAGTCGTGAAGTCGTGAAGAAGTCGTGAAGTCGTGAAGTCGTGAAGAAGTCGTGAAGTCGTGAAGTCGTGAAGTCGTGAAGTCGTGAAGAAGTCGTGAAGTCGTGACAGTTGGCTATTTACTTAATTTTTCTGTTTAAAAGAAATACATCATTTGAAAAAACAAACATCATGGAGGCAATTCATATCAATTCATATCAATTCATATCAATTCATATCAATTCATATCAATCATCAATTCATATCAATTCATATCAATTCATATCAATTCATATCAATTCATATCAATTCATATCAATTCATATCAATTCATATCAATTCATATCAATTCATATCAATTCATATCAATTCATATCAATTCATATCAATTCATATCAATTCATATACAATTCATATCAATTCATATCAATTCATATCAATTCATATCAATTCATATCAATTCATATCAATTCATATACAATCTTTGTTCCCAAGTGCAGTTGCAAACCGTAGTCTGGCTTTTTGTTTTGGAGCAGTTTTGGAGCTGAGTGACCTTTCAGGTTATGTCGATGTAGGACTCGTTTTACTGTGGATATAGATACTTTTGTACCCGTTTCCTCCAGCATCTTCACAAGGTCCTTTGCTGTTGTTCTGGGATTGATTTGCACTTTTCGCCCCAATGTACGTTCAACTCTAGGAGACAAAATGCTTCTTCTTCCTGAGCGGTATGACGGCTGCGTGGTCCCATGGTGTTTATACTTGCGTACTATTGTTTGTACTGATGAATGTGGTACCTTCAGGTGTTTGGAATTTGCTCCCAAGGATGAACCAGACTTAGGTATACAATATTGTTTTTGAGGTCTTGGCTGATGTCTTTTGATTTTCCCATGATATCAAGTGAAGAGGCACAGAGTTTGAAGGTAGGCCTTGACATACATCTACAGGTACACCTCCAATCGACTCAAATGATGTCAATTAGCCTATCAGAAGCTTCTAAAGCCATGACATAATTTTCTTGAATTTTCCAAGCTGTTTAAAGGCACAGTCAACTTAGTGTATGTAAACTTCTGACCTGCTGGAATTGTGATACAGTGAATTATAAGTGAAGTAATCTGTCTGTAAACAATTGTTGGGAAAATTACTTGTGTCATGCAGAAAGTAGATGTCCTAACCAACTTGCCAAAACTATAGTTTGTTAACAAGAAATTTGTGGAGTGGTTGAAAAACTAGTTTTAATGACTCCAACCTAAGTGTATATAAACTTCCGACTTCAGCTGTAGTAACAGTGGTATGGAAGAGATTTCTAAAGCTTGGCCCGTGAGGATAGGTCTGGAATACACAATGCTATCATAGTAAAGAGGAATGTTATGCTGTCCAGAGGTATAGGCAATATCTGCCCTAACCCTTGGCTATTGCAGAGAAACCATGGGCAATGGTAAACAAGCTAGATTTTTGGTGGCTTAGCTGGCTGGGATGTTGTCAAGGTGCTTAGTGATCAGGGATCATGGATCACTACTGGTAGAGGAGGATCAGGGATCACAACTGGTATAGGGTCAGGGATCACTACTGGTAGAGGAGGATCAGGGATCACTACTGGTATAGGGTCAGGGATCACTACTGGTAGAGGAGGATCAGGGATCACTACTGGTATAGGGTCAGGGATCACTACTGGTAGAGGAGGGTCAGGGATCACTACTGGTAGAGGAGGATCAGGGATCACTACTGTTATAGGGTCAGGGATCACTACTGGTAGAGGAGGATCAGGGATCACTACTGGTAGAGGATGATCAGAGATCACTACTGGTAGAGGAGGATCAGGGATCACTACTGTTATAGGGTCAGGGATCACTACTGGTAGAGGAGGATCAGGGATCACTACTGGTAGAGGAGGATCAGAGATCACTACTGGTAGAGGAGGATCAGGGATCACTACTGGTAGAGGCTCAGGGATCACCCAAGATCGGGGATCACCCATGCATGCAAACACCAGGGTTTCCGTTAGCCGGTAATAGACGGCTTTCTGCCAATAAAAAAAATAATAAGCCAATTAATAAAATTGCACAGACCAATTGTCCGGGAGACGAAAGAAATCCCAGAGCAAAATATTGCTTTTTAGCCTATTCAATGATTCAAAATACCAGTCCATGTAAATACATTTGACCATAATTAATGGAATTAAATTAGCGAGTGTTTATTTCCGTTTATTTGTCCAAGGTTTAGATGGGTTTGGGACAAGGCCAGAGACATTACAGTCTAGACCTCAAATGAATCACCATTAGAGTAGACCAGAGACATTTACAGTATGGTCATACACAAACTGTAAACAGAGTCCCAAATGGCACCCTATTCCCTATATAGTGCACTACTTTAGACCAGAGCCCTATAGCACCCTATTCCCTATATAGTGCACTACTTTAGCCAGAGCCCTATGGCACCCTATTCCCTATATAGTGCACTACTTTAGACCAGAGCCCTATGGCATCCTACTCCCTATATAGTGTGTTCCATACATCATTGGGCTCTGGTCAAACGTAGTACACTATGTAGGGTATATAGTGCAACTTGTAACGCAGCGTCTTCTTCTTATTTGTGCAAAGCGAAGCCAAACGTGTTTCTCTGCCAATTTCTCTTCAAATTAGGATGCTTTCGTTGCCATACGAATCCAAACATGGTTTGCATGAGTTCAAATCTATAAATAACTTTTCTATTAATTAAAAAACATAAAATCTTTTACAGGGAATGTTCAATATTCCACACACTGAAAAAACTGTCTTTGACAACTTTAGCCATCATAATTGGTCACATCCCAAATGGAACACTATACTGTATATAGCCCTATGGCCCCTGGTCAAAAGTAGTGCACTATATAGGGAATAGGGTGCTATTTGGGACATATCTATCATAATAATGTTTTTTTTATTTTTAATTTTACCCTTTTTCCTCCCCAATTTCGAGGTATCCAATTGTTTAGTAGCTACTATCTTGTCTCATCGCTACAACTCCCGTACGGGCTCGGGAGAGACGAAGGTTGAAAGTCATGCGTCCTCCGATACACAACCCAACCAAGCCGCACTGCTTCTTCACACTGCGCGCATCCAACCCGGAAGCCAGCCGCACCAATGTGTCGGAGGAAACACCGTGCACCTGGCAACCTTGGTTAGCGTGCACTGCGCCCGCCACAGGAGTCGCTGGTGCGCGATGAGACAAGGATATTCCTACCGGCCAAGCCCTCCCTAACCCGGACGACGCTAGACCAAATGTGCGTCGCCCCATGGACCTCCCGGTCGCGGCCGGTTGCGACAGAGCCTGGGCGCGAACCCAGAGTCTCTGGTGGCACAGCTGGCGCTGCAGTACAGCACCCTTAACCACTGCGCCATACCGGGAGACCCTAATAATGGTTAATTGTCTTAACATTGTGCTCTGGTCCAAGGCTACCTACCAAAATAGCACAGTGTCCCTTTTATAAAGATCACTACTTTTGACCAGAGCCCTATTCCCTACATAGTGCACTACTTTTGACCAGAGCCCTATGGGAAACATAGGGAATGGGGTGCCATTTGAGAAGCATTTATGAGCCATAATGAGCATCCCTCAGCTACACTGAGCCACACCTAGCTCCTGCCTGCTTCAGCGACTCATCTCGGGAGTATCTCGTCTCCTGCCTGCTTCAGTGACTCATCTCGGGAGTATCTCCTCTCCTGCCTGCTTCAGTGACTCATCTCGGGAGTATCTCCTCTCCTGCCTGCTTCAGTGACTCACCTCATGAGTACCTCCTTTCCAGTGGAATATCAATCTAACCTCAAAGGTATTACTGAGATAAGGTCACCTATTAAAACAACATGTCGCCTCTTTTCACATTCAAGGATTTTGCGACACATAGCGCATGCCAAATTGAAGATGTGAAGTGTACATGAAAAGAGAAGCTATATAACACATAATTTCCAATCCACGGAAAAGGCCACAATGATTTTTTGGGCTCCTGCGCAGCAATTACCTCAACACTGTGAATAATCACGTCGATGGTCTGAGAGAGGATGACACGTTGCCTCTGTGAGCGGACGACCCCTGGATGACAGCTAAACAAACACAGTGAGCGTTGACAGTGAGACGAAGAGAAACAGAGAGAGGATTACCATAAGACTGCAGTTAGACTGAACCCCTGACACACTGGCATTGTCCGTCTGTGGTGTGAATAAACTCTTATCCTTCCCTCCAAAAATCCGTACACTGTCTAATGAAAGACTAGGTACTGTCTAATGAAAGACTAGGTACTGTCTAATGAAAGACTAGGTACTGTCTAATGAAAGACTAGGTACTGTCTAATGAAAGACTAGGTACTGTCTAATGAAAGACTGGGTACTGTTTAATGAAAGACTAGGTACTGTCTAATGAAAGACTAGGTACTGTCTAATGAAAGACTAGGTACTGTCTAATGAAAGACTAGGTACTGTCTAATGAAAGACTAGGTACTGTCTAATGAAAGACTAGGTACTGTCTAATGAAAGACTAGGTACTGTCTAATGAAAGACTAGGTACTGTCTAATGAAAGACTAGGTACTGTCTAATGAAAGACTAGGTACTGTCTAATGAAAGACTAGGTACTGTCTAATGAAAGACTAGGTACTGTCTAATGAAAGACTAGGTACTGTCTAATGAAAGACTAGGTACTGTCTAATGAAAGACTAGGTACTCTAATGAAAGACTAGGTACTCTAATGAAAGACTAGGTACTGTCTAATGAAAGACTAGGTACTGTCTAATGAAAGACTGGGTACTGTCTAATGAAAGACTGGGTACTGTCTAATGAAAGACTGGTACTCTAATGAAAGACTAGGTACTGTCTAATGAAAGACTAGGTACTGTCTAATGAAAGACTAGGTACTGTCTAATGAAAGACTAGGTACTGTCTAATGAAAGACTAGGTACTGTCTAATGAAAGACTGGTACTCTAATGAAAGACTGGGTACTCTAATGAAAGACTAGGTACTGGTACTAATGAAAGACTAGGTACTGTCTAATGAAAGACTGGTACTGTCTAATGAAAGACTAGGTACTGTCTAATGAAAGACTAGGTACTGTCTAATGAAAGACTGGGTACTGTCTAATGAAAGACTGGGTACTCTCTAATGAAAGACTGGGTACTCTCTAATGAAAGACTGGGTACTCTCTAATGAAAGACTGGGTACTCTAAAATGAAAGACTGGGTACTGTCTAATGAAAGACTGGGTACTCTCTAATGAAAGACTGGGTACTCTCTAATGAAAGACTGGGTACTGTCTAATGAAAGACTGGGTACTGTCTAATGAAAGACTAGGTACTGTCTAATGAAAGACTGGGTACTGTCTAATGAAAGACTAGGTACTGTCTAATGAAAGACTGGGTACTGTCTAATGAAAGACTAGGTACTGTCTAATGAAAGACTGGGTACTGTCTAATGAAAGACTAGGTACTGTCTAATGAAAGACTAGGTACTGTCTAATGAAAGACTAGGTACTGTCTAATGAAAGACTGGGTACTGTCTAATGAAAGACTGGGTACTCTCTAATGAAAGACTGGGTACTCTCTAATGAAAGACTAGGTACTGTCTAATGAAAGACTAGGTACTGTCTAATGAAAGACTAGGTACTGTCTAATGAAAGACTAGGTACTGTCTAATGAAAGACTGGGTACTGTCTAATGAAAGACTAGGTACTCTAATGAAAGACTAGGTACTCTCTAATGAAAGACTGGGTACTGTCTAATGAAAGACTAGGTACTGTCTAATGAAAGACTGGGTACTCTCTAATGAAAGACTGGGTACTCTAATGAAAGACTAGGTACTCTCTAATGAAAGACTAGGTACTCTCTAATGAAAGACTGGGTACTGTCTAATGAAAGACTAGGTACTGTCCAATGAAAGACTAGGTACTCTAATGAAAGACTGGGTACTGTCTAATGAAAGACTAGGTACTGTCTAATGAAAGACTAGGTACTCTAATGAAAGACTAGGTACTGTCTAATGAAAGGCTAGGTACTGTCTAATGAAAGACTAGGTACTCTCTAATGAAAGACTAGGTACTGTCTAATGAAAGACTGGGTACTGTCTAATGAAAGACTAGGTACTCTAATGAAAGACTAGGTACTGTCTAATGAAAGACTGGGTACTCTCTAATGAAAGACTAGGTACTGTCTAATGAAAGACTAGGTACTCTCTAATGAAAGACTAGGTACTGTCTAATGAAAGACTAGGTACTCTCTAATGAAAGACTAGGTACTCTAATGAAAGACTGGGTACTGTCTAATGAAAGACTAGGTACTGTCCAATGAAAGACTGGGTACTGTCTAATGAAAGACTAGGTACTGTCTAATGAAAGACTAGGTACTGTCTAATGAAAGACTAGGTACTGTCAATGAAAGACTAGGTACTCTAATGAAAGACTGGGTACTGTCTAATGAAAGACTAGGTACTGTCTAATGAAAGACTGGGTACTGTCTAATGAAAGACTGGGTACTGTCTAATGAAAGACTGGGTACTGTCTAATGAAAGACTAGGTACTGTCTAATGAAAGACTGGGTACTGTCTAATGAAAGACTAGGTACTGTCTAATGAAAGACTAGGTATTGTCTAATGAAAGACTAGGTACTGTCTAATGAAAGACTGGGTACTGTCTAATGAAAGACTAGGTACTGTCTAATGAAAGACTTTATCACTGTCTAATGAAAGACTGGGTACTGTCTAATGAAAGACTGGGTACTGTCTAATGAAAGACTAGGTACTGTCTAATGAAAGACTAGGTACTGTCTAATGAAAGACTAGGTACTGTCTAATGAAAGACTAGGTACTCTAATGAAAGACTAGGTATTGTCTAATGAAAGACTAGGTACTGTTTAATGAAAGACTGGGTACTGTCTAATGAAAGACTAGGTACTGTCTAATGAAAGACTAGGTATTGTCTAATGAAATCAAATCAACTTTTATTGGTCACATACACATGGTTAGCAGATGTTAATGTGAGTGTAGTGAAATCCTTGTGCTTCTAGTTCCAACAGTGTAGTAATATCTAACAAGTGATCTAACAAATTCACAATGACTACCTTATAGACACAAATGTAAAGGGGTGAATGAGAATATCTACATGTAAATATGTGGATGAGCGATGGCCGAACGGCACAGGCAAGATGCAGTAGATGGTATAGAATACAGTATATACATATGAGATGAGTAATGTAGGATATTTAAACATTATTTAAAGTGGTGTTATTTAAAGTGACTAGTGATACAGTTGAAGTTAGAAGTTTACATACACTTAGGTCGGAGTCATCAAAACTCGTTTTTCAACCACTCCACAAATGTCTTGTTAACAAACTATAGTTTTATCAAGTCAGTTAGGACATCTACTTTGTTCATGACACAAGTCATTTTTCCAAAAATTGTTTACAGACAGATTATTTCACTTACAATTCACTGTATCACAATTCCAGTGGGTCAGAAGTTTACTTACACTAAGTTGACTGTGCCTTTAAACAGCTTGGAAAATTCCAGAAAATGATCACCTGGACCTTTCATATCATCCCATTACTGATTATATTATCACCTGGACCTTTCATATCATCCCATTACTGATTATATTATCACCTGGACCTTTCATATCATCCCATTACTGATTATATTATCACCTGGACCTTTCATATCATCCCATTACTGATTATATTATCACCTGGACCTTTCATATCATCCCATTACTGATTATATTATCACCTGGACCTTTCATATCATCCCATTACTGTGTGTGTGTTGTGTGTGTGTGTGTGTGTGCGGTCCGCTGTGTGTGTGTGTGTGCGGTGCGCTGTGTGTGTGTGTGCGGTGCGCTGTGTGTGTGTATGCGGTGCGCTGTGTGTGTTTACGGTGCGCTGTGTGTGTGTGTGTGGTGTGCTGTGTGTGTGTGTGTGCAGCTGTGTGTGTGTGTGTGTGTGCGCTGTGTGTGTGTGTGTGTGTGTGCGGTGCGCTGTGTGTATGTGTGTACGGTGCGTTGTGTGTGTGTGTGTGCGCTGTGCGCTGTGTGTGTTTACGGTGCGCTGTGTGTGTGTGTGTGCGGTGCGCTGTGTGTGTGTGTGTGTGCGGTGCGCTGTGTGTGTGTGTGTGTGCGGTGCGCTGTGTGTGTGTGTGTGTGCTGTGCTGTGTGTGTGTGTAAGGTGCGCTGTGTGTGTGTGTGTGGTGCGCTGTGTGTGTGGTGCGCTGTGTGTGTAAGGTGCGCTGTGTGTGTAAGGTGCGCGCTGTGTGTGTGTGTGTGTGGTGCGGTGCGCTGTGTGTGTGCGCTGTGCGCTGTGTGTGTGTGTGTAAGGTGCGCTGTGTGTGTGTGTGTGTGCGTGCGCTGTGTGTGTGTGTGTGCGCTGTGTGTGTAAGGTGCGCTGTGTGTGTAAGGTGCGCTGTGTGTGTGTGTGTGTGTACGCGCTGTGTGTGTGTGTGTGTGTGCGGTGCGCTGTGTGTGTGTGTGTGTGTGCGGTGCGCTGTGTGTGTGTGTGTGGTGCGCTGGTGCGCTGTGTGTGTAAGGTGCGCTGTGTGTGTGTGTGTGCGCTGTGTGTGTGTGTGTGTGTGCGGTGCCCTGTGTGTGTGTGTGTGCGCTGTGTGCTGTGTGTGTGGTGCGCTGTGTGTGTGTGTGTGTGTGCGGTGCCCTGTGTGTGTGTGTAAGGTGCGCTGTGTGTGTGTGTGCGCTGTGTGTGTGGTGCGCTGTGTGTGTGTGTGTGTGTGTGTGTGCCCTGTGTGCGTGTGTGTGTGTGTGTGTGTGTGTGTGGTGCGCTGTGTGTGTGTGTGTGTGTGTGTGTGTGTGTGTGTGCGTGTGTGTGTGTGTGTGTGTGTGTGTGTGTGTGGTGCGCTGTGTGTGTGTGTGTGTGTGTGCGCTGTGTGTGTATGTTGTCTGGAAGTGTAAGGTTCTCCGTTACATATGCTGTGTGGGCTGACGGCATATGAAAGGAACCTTAATGAAAATTCAACGCCCACTCTTGGCCCAACTCTCTCTCTCTCTCTCTCTCTCTCTCGCTCTCTCTCTCAATTTAATTCCATTTAAGAGCTTTATTGGCATGGGAGACATATGTTTACATTGCCAAAGCAAATTAAATAGATAATTATCTTTTGTGTCAGTCACAGTGGTCAGGTATTCTTTCCTATGTGTCAAGTAATTACAATTTTACATTTTTGTTTTCTCATGATATTCTTGGGTCTCTGTCTCCCTCTCCCTCTCTCTCTCTCTCTCTCTCTCTCTCTCTCTCGTCATTGCTCCCTTGTCAGCCTCTAACCCTTCAGCAGGTCTCTAACCCATCCATGACGTTTATGACACAGATGTCTGTGTGTGAGCGAGGGAATGGAAGAGAAAGAGCTAGAGAATTAAAGAGGGGTTTTATATCAGAGCTAATTAAACTGTGTCCTTCCTATGTGTCCTTTCACTCAGAGGTGAGAAGGGGGAGGGAGCCCCCCGCCTCCCTGCGATGGAACAAAATCATTAACTTCTGCTTCCTACATGATAACATCCGCCTTAGATGTACAGAAATACATGTAATAACAACATGTAATATAACATACACACGCAATGTACCTTTCAGCATCTACCACACACTCTGTAGTAGAACACTGTGGTAGAACTCTGTGGTAGACCACTGTAGTAGAACTGTGGTAGAACACTGTAGTAGAACACTGTGCTAGAACACTGTGGTAGACCACTGTGGTGGAACACTGTAGTAGACCACTGTAGTAGAACACTGTGCTAGAACACTGTGGTAGAACACTGCAGTAGAACACTGAGGTAGAACACTGTTGTAGAACACTGTGGTAGAACACTGTAGTAGAACACTGTCATACAAACATTTTGTAGAACACTGTGGTAGAACACTGTTGTAGAACACTGTCATAAACTGTTGTAGAACATTGTGGTAGAACACTGTGGTAGAACACTGTAGTAGAACACTGTGGTATAACACTGTAGTAGAACACTGTCATACAAACATTTTGTAGACCACTGTGGTAGACCACTGTGGTGGAACACTATAGTAGACCACTGTGGTAGACCACTGTGGTGGAACACTGTAGTAGACCACTGTCTTAGAAAACTGTAGTAGAACACTGTGGTATAACACTGTTTTAGAACACTGTAGTAGAACACTGTGGTAGAACACTGTGGTAGAACACTGTAGTAGAACACTGTAGTAGAACACTGTGGTATAGCACTGTATTAGAACACTGTAGTAGAACACTGTGGTAGAACACTGAGGTAGAACACTGTAGTAGAACACTGTGGTAGAACACTGTAGTAGAACACTGTAGTAGAACACTGTAGTAGAACACTGTGGTAGAACACTGTAGTAGAACACTGCAGTAGAACACTGTAATAGAACACTATGGTAGAACACTGTGGTAGAACACTGTGGTAGAACACTGTGGTAGAACACTGTAGTAGAACACTGTGGTAGAACACTATGGTAGAACACTGTGGTAGAACACTGTGGTAGAACACTGTGGTAGAACACTGTGGTAGAACACTGCAGTAAAACACTGTAATGGAACACTATGGTAGAACACTGTGGTAGAACACTGCAGTAGAACACTGTAATAGAACACTATGGTAGAACACTGTGGTAGAACACTGTGGTAGAACACTGTAGTAGAACACTGTGGTAGAACACTGTAGTAGAACACTGTAATAGAACACTATGGTAGAACACTGTTGTAGAACACTGTGGTAGAACACTGTGGTAGAACACTGTAGTAGAACACTGTGGTAGAACACTGTAATAGAACACTGTGGTAGAACACTGTGGTAGAACACTGTGGTAGAACACTGTGGTAGAACACTGTGGTAGAACACTGTGGTAGAACACTGTAATAGAACACTATGGTAGAACACTGTGGTAGAACACTGTTGTAGAACACAGTGGTAGAACACTGTGGTAGAACACTGTAGTAGAACACTGTGGTAGAACACTGTAATAGAACACTATGGTAGAACACTGTGGTAGAACACTGTTGTAGAACACAGTGGTAGAACACTGGTAGAACACTGTGGTAGAACACTTTAATAGAACACTATGGTAGAACACTGTAGTGTCTAGAACACTGTTATAGAACACAGTTATGAACACTGTGGCTAGAACACTGAATGAATTAGAACACTTTAATAGAACACTATGGTAGAACACTGTCAAAATACCATGTAGTATACAGCACAATATGTAGGGTGTCTGCATTATACCAAACAGTACCAGTTATGTAGAGTACATATTCTCTCAGCTAGCGAAACAACAGAATGAATTAGAGATAGAGACGGCCTGTAGGACACAACACAATACTGTATGTTATGCACTACATATCAAAATACCATGTAGTATACAGCACAATATGTACTAAATATAGACCTACTGTATGAAACCTAAATATAGACCTACATTATGGAACCTAAATATAGACCTACTGTATGAAACCTAAATATAGACCTACATTATGGAACCTAAATATAGACCTACTGTATGAAACCTAAATATAGACCTACATTATGGAACCTAAATATAGACCTACTGTATGAAACCTAAATATAGACCTACTGTATGAAACCTAAATATAGACCTACTGTATGGAGCCTATTTATAGACCTACTGTATGAAACCTAAATATAGACCTACTGTATGGAACCTAAATATAGACCTACTGTATGGAGCCTATTTATAGACCTACTGTATGAAACCTAAATATAGACCTACTGTATGAAACCTAAATATAGACCTACATTATGGAACCTAAATATAGACCTACTGTATGGAGCCTATTTATAGACCTACTGAATGGAGCCTATTTATAGACCTACTGTATGGAGCCTATTTATAGACCTACTGTATGGAGCCTATTTATAGACCTACTGTATGGAGCCTATTTATAGACCTACTGTATGGAGCCTATTTATAGACCTACTGTATGGAACCTAAATATAGACCTACTGTATGAAGCCTAAATATAGACCTACTGTATGAAGCCTAAATATAGACCTACTGTATGGAGCCTAAATATAGACCAACTGTATGGAGCCTATTTATAGACCTACTGTATTGCGCCTTAAAATTCATCAATAGGATAGGAACTTGTTCAAATTTCAGATTTGGGATCGGGGTAATGATGATTCCAATAGGGTAAATGCAGACAGCTAACGCCATGCCTCAGCCTATTCATTAGCATTTCGCTGCATCAGTTGGGCTGAAAGTGATCCTGTTTATTGCTAATAGCACAGCTGATAATACAGGTCATGCACAGGCTATATAAATGCCTCAATATCTTCACATTGTTTTACCATATCATTTTAAGCTCTGACGTCAGTTATGAACATATTCTTATTTTCAATGACGGCCTAGGAACAGTGGGTTAACTGCCTTGTTCAGGGGCAGAACGACAGATTTGTACCTTGTCAGCTCGGGGGTTTGGACTCGCAACCTTCCGGTTATCAGTGATACAATCGAGAGCAGTGTTTCGGTTTCCTTGTTCCTTCATCTTGTTCAACTGTTATCATGCACCTGCAATAAAAGATTGCTCAGTTGTGCGAGTGCCTATTTGAATTTTGAACGTTCGTTCATTTTACCAATGCGTTATTGGGCTCATTTATATTTTAGTGTCAGCATACTTTTGTTTTAATTTCTTTTGGAGTATAAAAGTCAGCAGAAAAGTAATCAGTCCTTCCACAGCAACATTCTAGGAGGAAATTCAACCTCCCACCATGACCCTGTCGTGACCCTTGTCCCTCTCCCTCGCTCCCTCTCACCCTCTCTCTCCATCTCCCTCTTTCTCTCCCTCTCCCTCACTCCCTCTCTCTTACCCTCTCACCCTCTCTCTCTCCATCTCCCTCTTTCTCTCCCTCTCCCGCTCTCTCTCCATCTCTCTAACCACTAAACCCTTACTCCATCTATTACGAAGCTTTGTGTGAGTCTGAGTCTGTGTTTGACTCTCCCTGTGTGTGTGTGACAGGCAGAAAGGCAGTCTGGACTTCTAAAAGCTGCAGACGAAATAGCAAACATGCCGTTGGTCGGTCGGTCAGAGCCGTAAACCGTTAATATTCATGAGATGCAAGTGCCTCAAATATCTGGTTGGTGAATGTCAACAGGCTCGCGCACACACACACACACACGCACACACACACACACACACACACACACACACACGCACACACACACACACACACACACACACACACACACACACACACACACACACACACACACACACACACAGAGACACACACACACACACACAGACACACAGACACACACACACACACACACAGACACACACGCACACACACACACACACACACACGTCGTTGACACATCACGCTCAATCTCAGCCTGAGCCCACACCGCCACACTGCTGGATGTCTTCACCGTATTCAACAACAAAATAATATCTTACAAGCTATTCTGTCTCTCTCATCTCGCTCTTCTCTCAGATCTCTCTCTCCTCTCTTTCATCTGTCTCTTCTCTCCCCTCTCCGTTCTCTCGTTCTACTCTCTCCTCTCTTTCATTTGTCTCTTCTCTCCACTCTCCGTTCTCTCAGATCTCTCTCTCCTCTCCCTCTCCTCTCTCATTACTGTGAATTGGTATGGCCGCTTTGCTTTGCTTTGACCCACTGCCTCTCTTCCTGATGTATAAGGACAGTGAGCAGCGGAGGGCCACAAAGAAGAAAGAGAGGGACACATACAGACACACACACAGAGACACAGAAACACACACAGAGACACACAGAGGAGACACACACAGAGCCACAGAAACACACACAGAGACACACAGAGGAGACACACACAGAGACACAGAAACACACACAGAGACACACAGAGGAGACACACACAGAGACACACAGAGGAGAAACACACAGACACGCAGAAGAGACACACACACAGAGACACAGAGGAGATACACACACAGAGACACACATAGGAGACACACACAGAGACACAGAAACACACACAGAGACACACAGAGGAGACACACACAGAGACACACAGAGGAGACACACACAGAGACACACAGAAGAGACCCATACAGAGACATACAGCTGGACACCATCAGATGAAAAAGATAATTCTCTCTCTCTCTGTTTCTCTCTGTTTCTCTCTCTGTTTCTGTCTGTCTGCCTGCCTGTCTGTGTCTGTCTGTCTGTCTGTCTGTCTGTCTGTCTGTCTGTCTGTGTCTCTGTCTCTTTCTGTATCTCTCTCTCTCTCTATTGCTCTCTCTCTCATCCCTCTCTCTCTCATCCCTCTCTCTATCGCTCTCTCTCTCATCCGTCTCTCTTTCATCCCTCTCTCTCTCTCTCATCCCTCTCTCTATCGCTCTCTCTCTCTCTATCGCTCTCTCTCTGACCCCTCTCTCTCTCTCACCCCCCTCTCTCTCTCTCTCTCTATCGCTCTCTCTCTGACCCCTCTCTCTCTCTCACCCCCTCTCTCTCTCTATCTCTCTCTCTTTCATCTGACCCCTCTCTCTCTCTCTACCCCCTCTCTCTTTCTCTATCGCTTCTCTCTCTCTGACCCCTCTCTCTCTCTCTTTCCCCCTCTCTCTCTCTCTCTATCGCTCTCTCTCTGACCCCTCTCTCTCTCTCTCCCCCCGTCTCTCTCTGACCCCTCTCTCTCTCTTTCACCCCCTCTCTCTGACCCCTCTCTCTCTCTCACCCCCTCTCTCTCTGACCCCTCTCTCTCTCTCACCCCCTCTCTCTCTCACCCCTCTCTCTCTCTCACCCCCCTCTCTCTCTCATCTCTCTCTCTCTGTGTGTTATCCTCAATGACTAAGCGTCACATTGCTCTCTGAGTCCGTGTTACCATAGAAATCTACGATTACAGAGTAGAGTAGAGAACACAAGCTGGTAAAATACAGTAAGATTGCAGAGTAGAGAACACAAGCTGGTAAAATACAGTAAGATTAGAGAGTAGAGAACACAAGCTGGTAAAATACAGTAAGATTAGAGAGTAGATAATACAAGCTGGTAAAATACAGTAAGATTACAGCGTAGGGAACACAAGCTGGTGGAGTGTATCATCTTACATTTACATTTGAGTCATTTAACAGACGCTGTTATCTAGAGAGACTTACAGGAGCAATTAAGGTCAAGTTCCTTGCTCATGGGCATGACAGTTTCTTGTGTGGACTGCATCATCTTGTGTGGACTGTATCATCTTGTGTGCAGTGAATCATCTTGTATGGACTGTATCATCTTGTGAGGACTGTATCATCTTGTGAGGACTGTATCATCTTGTATGGACTATATCATCTTGTATGGGCTGTATCATCTTGTGAGGACTGTATCATCTTGTATGGACTGTATCATCTTGTGTGGAGTGACTCATCTTGTGTGGACTGTATCATCTTGTGTGGACTGTATCATCTTGTGTGGACTGTATCATCTTGTGTGGAGTGAATCATCTTGTATGGACTGTATCATCTTGTGTGGAGTGAATCATCTTGTATGGACTGTATCATCTTGTATGGACTGTATCATCTTGTGAGGACTGTATCATCTTGTATGGACTGTATCATCTTGTGTGGAGTGAATCATCTTGTGTGGACTGTATCATCTTGTGTGGACTGTATCATCTTGTATGGACTGTATCATCTTGTGTGGAGTGAATCATCTTGTGTGGACTGTATCATCTTGTATGGACTGTATCATCTTGTGAGGACTGTATCATCTTGTGAGGACTGTAT
>NC_056457.1:35235234-35240234 GCF_018296145.1 Oncorhynchus tshawytscha | reverse complement strand
ACTCCCAGCATTTCGGATATCGTTAAGACACTGCTCAGACAAACTCTGAGCCAAGAGTGAGATCAACTCATTATAGTATATCAATCAATCAATCAATCAATCAAATCAAATGTATTTATAAAGCCCCTTTTTTTTTACATCAGCTGATGTCACAAAGAGCTGTACAGAAACCCAGACTAAAACCCCAAACAGCAAAGCAATGCAGAGGTAGAAACACTGGTTGTCACGACAGTTTGTGGTCACGATTCCCTATAGCATGCGTTGCTTCAGACAACCACAGTGAATGTGATGGGGCGGCAGGGTAGCCTAGTGGTTAGAGTGTAGAGGAGGCAGGGTAGCCTAGTGGTTAGAGTGTAGAGGAGGCAGGGTAGCCTAGTGGTTAGAGTGTAGAGGAGGCAGGGTATCCTAGTGGTTAGAGTGTAGAGGAGGCAGGGTATCCTAGTGGTTAGAGTGTAGAGGAGGCAGGGTATCCTAGTGGTTAGAGTGTAGAGGAGGCAGGGTATCCTAGTGGTTAGAGTGTAGAGGAGGCAGGGTATCCTAGTGGTTAGAGCGTTGGACTAGTAACCAGAAGGTTCAAATCCCCTGACAAGGTCGTTCTGCCCCTGAACAGGCAGTTAACCCACTTTACCCAGGCCGTCATTGAAAATAAGAATTTGTTCTTAACTGACTTGCCTAGTTAATAAAGGTTAAAGAATGGAACCTCAAATGTCTGATATAATTTTCTTTACCTATTGTTCACCTAATCCCTTTAATATTGGTTATAGCCTGTAAGTAAACATGTCACTGTGAGGTCTACTACACCTGTTGTATTCAGCATTTCACTGTGAGGTCTACTACACCTGTTGTATTCAGCATTTCACTGTAAGGTCTACTACACCTGTTGTATTCAGCATTTCACTGTAAGGTCTACTACACCTGTTGTATTCAGCATTTCACTGTGAGGTCTACTACACCTGTTGTATTCAGCATTTCACTGTGAGGTCTACTACACCTGTTGTATTCAGCATTTCACTGTGAGGTCTACCTACACCTGTTGTATTCAGCATTTCACTGTGAGGTCTACTACACCTGTTGTATTCAGCATTTCACTGTGAGGTCTACTACACCTGTTGTATTCAGCATTTCACTGTAAGGTCTACTACACCTGTTGTATTCAGCATTTCACTGTAAGGTCTACTACACCTGTTGTATTCAGCATTTCACTGTAAGGTCTACTACACCTGTTGTATTCAGCATTTCACTGTGAGGTCTACCTACACCTGTTGTATTCAGCATTTCACTGTGAGGTCTACTACACCTGTTGTATTCAGCATTTCACTGTAAGGTCTACTACACCTGTTGTATTCAGCATTTCACTGTAAGGTCTACTACACCTGTTGTATTCAGCATTTCACTGTGAGGTCTACTACACCTGTTGTATTCAGCATTTCACTGTAAGGTCTACTACACCTGTTGTATTCAGCATTTCACTGTAAGGTCTACTACACCTGTTGTATTCAGCATTTCACTGTAAGGTCTACTACACCTGTTGTATTCAGCATGTCACTGTGAGGTCTACTACACCTGTTGTATTCAGCATTTCACTGTGAGGTCTACTACACCTGTTGTATTCAGCATGTCACTGTGAGGTCTACTACACCTGTTGTATTCAGCATTTCACTGTAAGGTCTACTACACCTGTTGTATTCAGCATGTCACTGTGAGGTCTACTACACCTGTTGTATTCAGCATTTCACTGTAAGGTCTACTACACCTGTCGTATTCAGCATTTCATTGTAAGGTCTACTACACCTGTTGTATTCAGCATTTCACTGTAAGGTCTACAACACCTGTTGTATTCAGCATGTCACTGTAAGGTCTACTACACCTGTTGTATTCAGCATTTCACTGTGAGGTCTACTACACCTGTTGTATTCAGCATTTCACTGTGAGGTCTACTACACCTGTTGTATTCAGCATTTCACTGTGAGGTCTACTACACCTGTTGTATTCAGCATTTCACTGTAAGGTCTACTACACCCGCAAATAAACCTAGATTTGACTTGATCATCTGACACTTTGCCTACTCTATAATTATTATGTTAAGAGGTGTTATCTTTTCTATTTTTCCATGAGTTTCCCTACAACACCAGCACCTACTGGTAGAACGTATCCCTACAACACCAGCACCTACTGAAACAACGTTTCCCTACAACACCAGCACCTACTGGTAGAATGTTTCCCTACAACACCAGCACCTACTGGTAGAATGTTCCCCTACAACACCAGCACCTACTGAACCAACGTTCCCCTACAACACCAGCACCTACTGGTAGAACGTTCCCCTACAACACCAGCACCTACTGAAAGAACGTTTCCCTACAACACCAGCATCTACTGAACCAACGTTTCCCTACAACACCAGCACCTACTGGTAGAACGTTTCCCTACAACACCAGCACCTACTGGTACAACGTTCCCCTACAACACCAGCACCTACTGGTAGAACGTTTCCCTACAACACCAGCACCTACTGAACCAACGTTTCCCTACAACACCAGCACCTACTGGTAGAACGTCTCCCTACAACACCAGCACCTACTGAAAGAACGTCTCCCTACAACACCAGCATCTCCTGGTAGAACGTTTCCCTACAACACCAGCACCTACTGGTAGAACGTTCCCCTACAACACCAGCACCTACTGAACGAACGTTTCCCATAAACACCAGCACCTACTGAACCAACGTTTCCCTACAACACCAGCACCTACTGAACCAACGTTTCCCTACAACACCAGGACCTACTGGTAGAACGTTTCCCTACAAAACCAGCACCTACTGAACCAACGTTTCCCTACAACACCAGCACCTACTGGTAGAACGTTTCCCTACCACACCAGCACCTACTGAACCAACGTTCCCCTACAACACCAGCACCTACTGAAAGAACGTTTCCCTACAACACCAGCACCGACTGAACCAACGTTTCCCTACAACACCAGCACCTACTGAACCAACGTTCCCCTACAACACCTGCACCTACTGGTAGAACGTTTCCATAGAACACCAGCACCTACTGAACGAACGTTTCCCTACAACACCAGCACCTACTGGTAGAACGTTCCCCTATGACACCAGCACCTACTGAACATACGTTTCCCTACAACACCAGCACCTACTGGTAGAATGTTTCCCTACAACACCAGCACCTACTGAACCAACGTTTCCCTACAACACCAGCACCTACTGGTAGATCGTTTCCCTACAACACCAGCACCTACTGGTAGAACGTTTCTCTACAACACCAGCACCTACTGGTAGAACGTTCCCCTACAACACCAGCACCTACTGGTAGAACGTTCCCCTACAACACCAGCACCTACTGGTAGAACGTTCCCCTACAACACCAGCACCTACTGGTAGAACGTTTCCCTACAACACCAGCACCTACTGAACCAACGTTTCCCTACAACACCAGCACCTACTGGTAGAATGTTTCCCTACAACACCAGCACCTACTGGTAGAACGTTCCCCTACAACACCAGCACCTACTGAAAGAACGTTCCCCTACAACACCAGCACCTACTGAAAGAACGTTCCCCTACAACACCAGCACCTACTGGTAGAACGTTTCCCTACAACACCAGCACCTACTGAACCAACGTTTCCCTACAACACCAGCACCTACTGGTAGAACGTTTCCCTACAACACCAGCACCTACTGAAACAACGTTTCCCTACAACACCAGCACCTACTGAAAGAACGTTTCCCTACAACACCAGCACCTACTGAAAGAACGTTTCCCTACTGGTAGAACGTTTCACCAGCACCTACTGGTAGAATGTTTCCCTACAACACCAGCACCTACTGAAAGAACGTTTCCCTACAACACCAGCACCTACTGAAAGAACGTTTCCCTACAACACCAGCACCTACTGGTAGAACGTTTCCCTACAACACCAGCACCTACTGGTAGAACGTTCCCCTACAACACCAGCACCTACTGGTAGAACGTTCCCCTACAACACCAGCACCTACTGGTAGAATGTTTCCCTACAACACCAGCACCTACTGGTAGAACCTGGATGTGCGTATGTTCTTCAGCTTTTGCTAATTTGTTAGCAAGCATATTTTTTTTATATATTTTTTCATTTTTAACCAATTCTGATGGTTTTGAAAAGCTGAATTTTGACAATAATTCCCCTTTTATCAACACACTCGTCACTCACGTTTAACAACTCTAATTCTCTTTGGCACAGTAGGCATCAAGACATTTGCCGATAATGTTGAACACAATGGGTTAACTGCCTGTTCTAACCACTAGGCTACCCTGCCGCCTCTACACTCTAACCACTAGGCTACCTGCCTCCTCTACACTCTAACCACTAGGCTACCTGCCTCCTCTACACTCTAACCACTAGACTACCTGCCTCCTCTACACTCTAACCACTAGGCTACCCTGTCGGATAATGTTGAACACAATGTGGTGTACAACATTTAAAAGGTGTATCATTATCTTCTAACACATTTAAAGTTAAAATACTCCCTAGATAACTTCAGTTGCCCAATCTATAGGCATGCCAAACTAAGACATATATTTTGTTGTGTAATTAATAGAATTGTGAAAAAAACATGTTTATTTATTAGCCTAGTGGTTATAAGTATTTAGGCATATAATTGTGAAATAAACATCATGAGAAAGTATTGTCAAGAGCACATGAGATACTGTTCCATGTAGGTCTAGATTATTTATAGATTCTGTTCCATGTAGGTCTAGATTATTTATAGATTCTGTTCCATGTAGGTCTAGATTATTTATAGATTCTGTTCCATGTAGGTCTAGATTATTTATAGATTCTGTTCCATGTAGGTCTAGATTATTTATAGATTCTGTTCCATGTAGGTCTAGATTATTTATAGATTCTGTTCCATGTAGGTCTAGACAATGTATAGATTCTGTTCCATATAGGTCTAGATTATTTATAGATTCTGTTCCATGTAGGTCTAGATTATTTATA
>NC_056457.1:35215234-35230234 GCF_018296145.1 Oncorhynchus tshawytscha | reverse complement strand
GTTAACAGGGAGGAAAAGTTTTGTTCTTGATGTAGTTAACAGGGTGGAAAAGGTTTGTTCCTGATGTAGTTAACACAGTGGAAAAGGTTTGTTCCTGATGTAGTTAACACAGAGGAAAAGGTTTGTTCCTGATGTAGTTATCAGGGAGGAAAAGGTTTGTTCCTGATGTCTTTAACAGGGAGGAAAAGGTTTGTTCCTGATGTAGTTAACAGGGTGGAAAAGGTTTGTTCCTGATGTAGTTAACACAGTGGAAAAGGTTTGTTCCTGATGTAGTTAACACAGAGGAAAAGGTTTGTTCCTGATGTAGTTATCAGGGAGGAAAAGGTTTGTTCCTGATGTCTTTAACAGGGAGGAAAAGGTTTGTTCCTGATGTAGTTAACAGGGAGGAAAAGGTTTGTTCCTGATGTAGTTAACAGGGAGGAAAAGGTTTGTTCCTGATGTAGTTAACAGGGAGGAAAAGGTTTGTTCCTGATGTCGTTAACAGGGAGGAAAAGGTTTGTTCCTGATGTAGTTATCAGGGAGGAAAAGGTTTGTTCCTGATGTAGTTAACACAGTGGAAAAGGTTTGTTCCTGATGTAGTTATAAGGGAGGAAAAGGTTTGTTCCTGATGTAGTTAACAGGGAGGAAAAGGTTTGTTCCTGATGTAGTTAACACAGTGGAAAAGGTTTGTTCCTGATGTAGTTAACACAGAGGAAAAGGTTTGTTCCTGATGTAGTTAACAGGGAGGAAAGGGTTTGTTCCTGATGTAGATAACACAGAGGAAAAGGTTTGTTCCTGATGTAGTTATCAGGGAGGAAAAGGTTTGTTCCTGATGTAGTTAACAGGGAGGAAAAGGTTTGTTCCTGATGTAGTTATCAGGGAGGAAAAGGTTTGTTCCTGATGTAGTTATCAGGGAGGAAAGGTTTGTTCCTGATGTAGTTATCAGGGAGGAAAAGGTTTGTTCCTGATGTAGTTAACAGGGAGGAAAAGGTTTGTTCCTGATGTAGTTAACAGGGAGGAAAAGGTTTGTTCCTGATGTCGTTAACAGGGAGGAAAATGTTTGTTCCTGATGTAGTTAACAGGGAGGAAAAAGGTTTGTTCCTGATGTCGTTAACAGGGAGGAAAAGGTTTGTTCCTGATGTAGTTATCAGGGAGGAAAAGGTTTGTTCCTGATGTAGTTAACAGGGAGGAAAATGTTTGTTCCTGATGTAGTTAACAGGGAGGAAAAGGTTTGTTCCTGATGTAGTTAACAGGGAGGAAAAGGTTTGTTCCTGATGTCGTTAACAGGGAGGAAAAGGTTTGTTCCTGATGTAGTTAACAGGGAGGAAAAGGTTTGTTCCTGATGTAGTTAACAGGGAGGAAAAGGTTTGTTCCTGATGTAGTTATCAGGGAGGAAAAGGTTTGTTCCTGATGTAGTTAACAGGGAGGAAAAGGTTTGTTCCTGATGTCGTTAACAGGGAGGAAAAGGTTTGTTCCTGATGTAGTTAACAGGGAGGAAAAGGTTTGTTCCTGATGTAGTTAACAGGGAGGAAAAGGTTTGTTCCTGATGTAGTTAACACAGTGGAAAAGGTTTGTTCCTGATGTAGTTAACAGGGAGGAAAAGTTTTGTTCCTAATGTAGTTAACAGGGAGGAAAAGGTTTGTTCCTGATGTCGTTAACAGGGAGGAAAAGGTTTGTTCCTGATGTAGTTATCAGGGAGGAAAAGGTTTGTTCCTGATGTAGTTAACACAGTGGAAAAGGTTTGTTCCTGATGTAGTTAACAGGGAGGAAAAGTTTTGTTCTTGATGTAGTTAACAGGGTGGAAAAGGTTTGTTCTGATGTAGTTAACACAGTGGAAAAGGTTTGTTCCTGATGTAGTTAACAGGGAGGAAAAGTTTTGTTCCTGATGTAGTTAACACAGTGGAAAAGGTTTGTTCCTGATGTCGTTAACACAGAGGAAAAGGTTTGTTCCTGATGTCTTTAACAGGGAGGAAAAGGTTTGTTCCTGATGTAGTTAACACAGTGGAAAAGGTTTGTTCCTGATGTCGTTAACAGGGAGGAAAAGGTTTGTTCCTGATGTAGTTATCAGGGAGAAAAAGGTTTGTTCCTGATGTAGTTAACACAGTGGAAAAGGTTTGTTCCTGATGTCGTTAACACAGAGGAAAAGGTTTGTTCCTGATGTCTTTAACAGGGAGGAAAAGGTTTGTTCCTGATGTAGTTAACACAGTGGAAAAGGTTTGTTCCTGATGTCGTTAACAGGGAGGAAAAGGTTTGTTCCTGATGTCGTTAACAGGGAGGAAAAGGTTTGTTCCTGATGTAGTTAACACAGAGGAAAAGGTTTGTTCCTGATGTCTTTAACAGGGAGGAAAAGGTTTGTTCCTGATGTAGTTAACACAGTGGAAAAGTTTTGTTCCTGATGTAGTTAACACAGTGGAAAAGGTTTGTTCCTGATGTCGTTAACACAGAGGAAAAGGTTTGTTCCTGATGTCTTTAACAGGGAGGAAAAGGTTTGTTCCTGATGTAGTTAACACAGTGGAAAAGGTTTGTTCCTGATGTCGTTAACAGGGAGGAAAAGGTTTGTTCCTGATGTAGTTATCAGGGAGGAAAAGGTTTTTTCCTGATGTCGTTAACAGGGAGGAAAAGGTTTGTTCCTGATGTAGTTAACACAGAGGAAAAGGTTTGTTCCTGATGTCTTTAACAGGGAGGAAAAGGTTTGTTCCTGATGTAGTTAACACAGTGGAAAAGGTTTGTTCCTGATGTCGTTAACAGGGAGGAAAAGGTTTGTTCCTGATGTAGTTAACAGGGAGGAAAAGGTTTGTTCCTGATGTAGTTATCAGGGAGGAAAAGGTTTATTCCTGATGTCGTTAACAGGGAGGAAAAGGTTTGTTCCTGATGTCGTTAACAGGGAGGAAAAGGTTTGTTCCTGATGTAGTTATCAGGGAGGAAAAGGTTTGTTCCTGATGTCTTTAACAGGGAGGAAAAGGTTTGTTCCTGATGTAGTTAACAGGGAGGAAAAGGTTTGTTCCTGATGTAGTTAACAGGGAGGAAAAGGTTTGTTCCTGATGTAGTTAACAGGGAGGAAAAGGTTTGTTCCTGATGTCGTTAACAGGGAGGAAAAGGTTTGTTCCTGATGTAGTTAACAGGGAGGAAAAGGTTTGTTCCTGATGTAGTTAACAGGGAGGAAAAGGTTTGTTCTGATGTAGTTAACACAGTGGAAAAGGTTTGTTCCTGATGTAGTTAACAGGGAGGAAAAGTTTTGTTCCTAATGTAGTTAACAGGGAGGAAAAGGTTTGTTCCTGATGTCGTTAACAGGGAGGAAAAGGTTTGTTCCTGATGTAGTTATCAGGGAGGAAAAGGTTTGTTCCTGATGTAGTTAACACAGTGGAAAAGGTTTGTTCCTGATGTAGTTAACAGGGAGGAAAAGTTTTGTTCTTGATGTAGTTAACAGGGTGGAAAAGGTTTGTTCCTGATGTAGTTAACACAGTGGAAAAGGTTTGTTCCTGATGTAGTTAACACAGAGGAAAAGGTTTGTTCCTGATGTAGTTATCAGGGAGGAAAAGGTTTGTTCCTGATGTCTTTAACAGGGAGGAAAAGGTTTGTTCCTGATGTAGTTAACAGGGTGGAAAAGGTTTGTTCCTGATGTAGTTAACACAGTGGAAAAGGTTTGTTCCTGATGTAGTTAACACAGAGGAAAAGGTTTGTTCCTGATGTAGTTATCAGGGAGGAAAAGGTTTGTTCCTGATGTCTTTAACAGGGAGGAAAAGGTTTGTTCCTGATGTAGTTAACAGGGAGGAAAAGGTTTGTTCCTGATGTAGTTAACAGGGAGGAAAAGGTTTGTTCCTGATGTAGTTAACAGGGAGGAAAAGGTTTGTTCCTGATGTCGTTAACAGGGAGGAAAAGGTTTGTTCCTGATGTAGTTATCAGGGAGGAAAAGGTTTGTTCCTGATGTAGTTAACACAGTGGAAAAGGTTTGTTCCTGATGTAGTTATAAGGGAGGAAAAGGTTTGTTCCTGATGTAGTTAACAGGGTGGAAAAGGTTTGTTCCTGATGTAGTTAACACAGTGGAAAAGGTTTGTTCCTGATGTAGTTAACACAGAGGAAAAGGTTTGTTCCTGATGTAGTTAACAGGGAGGAAAGGGTTTGTTCCTGATGTAGATAACACAGAGGAAAAGGTTTGTTCCTGATGTAGTTATCAGGGAGGAAAAGGTTTGTTCCTGATGTAGTTAACAGGGAGGAAAATGTTTGTTCCTGATGTAGTTAACAGGGAGGAAAAGGTTTGTTCCTGATGTAGTTAACAGGGAGGAAAAGGTTTGTTCCTGATGTCGTTAACAGGGAGGAAAAGGTTTGTTCCTGATGTAGTTAACAGGGAGGAAAAGGTTTGTTCCTGATGTAGTTAACAGGGAGGAAAAGGTTTGTTCCTGATGTCGTTAACAGGGAGGAAAATGTTTGTTCCTGATGTAGTTAACAGGGAGGAAAAGGTTTGTTCCTGATGTCGTTAACAGGGAGGAAAAGGTTTGTTCCTGATGTAGTTATCAGGGAGGAAAAGGTTTGTTCCTGATGTAGTTATCAGGGAGGAAAAGGTTTGTTCCTGATGTAGTTAACAGGGAGGAAAAGGTTTGTTCCTGATGTAGTTAACAGGGAGGAAAAGGTTTGTTCCTGATGTCGTTAACAGGGAGGAAAAGGTTTGTTCCTGATGTAGTTAACAGGGAGGAAAAGGTTTGTTCCTGATGTAGTTAACAGGGAGGAAAAGGTTTGTTCCTGATGTAGTTATCAGGGAGGAAAAGGTTTGTTCCTGATGTAGTTAACAGGGAGGAAAAGGTTTGTTCCTGATGTCGTTAACAGGGAGGAAAAGGTTTGTTCCTGATGTAGTTAACAGGGAGGAAAAGGTTTGTTCCTGATGTAGTTAACAGGGAGGAAAAGGTTTGTTCCTGATGTAGTTAACACAGTGGAAAAGGTTTGTTCCTGATGTAGTTAACAGGGAGGAAAAGTTTTGTTCCTAATGTAGTTAACAGGGAGGAAAAGGTTTGTTCCTGATGTCGTTAACAGGGAGGAAAAGGTTTGTTCCTGATGTAGTTATCAGGGAGGAAAAGGTTTGTTCCTGATGTAGTTAACACAGTGGAAAAGGTTTGTTCCTGATGTAGTTAACAGGGAGGAAAAGTTTTGTTCTTGATGTAGTTAACAGGGTGGAAAAGGTTTGTTCCTGATGTAGTTAACACAGAGGAAAAGGTTTGTTCCTGATGTAGTTATCAGGGAGGAAAAGGTTTGTTCCTGATGTCTTTAACAGGGAGGAAAAGGTTTGTTCCTGATGTAGTTAACAGGGAGGAAAAGGTTTGTTCCTGATGTAGTTAACAGGGAGGAAAAGGTTTGTTCCTGATGTAGTTAACAGGGAGGAAAAGGTTTGTTCCTGATGTCGTTAACAGGGAGGAAAAGGTTTGTTCCTGATGTAGTTATCAGGGAGGAAAAGGTTTGTTCCTGATGTAGTTAACACAGTGGAAAAGGTTTGTTCCTGATGTAGTTATAAGGGAGGAAAAGGTTTGTTCCTGATGTAGTTAACAGGGAGGAAAAGGTTTGTTCCTGATGTAGTTAACACAGTGGAAAAGGTTTGTTCCTGATGTAGTTAACACAGAGGAAAAGGTTTGTTCCTGATGTAGTTAACAGGGAGGAAAGGGTTTGTTCCTGATGTAGATAACACAGTGGAAAAGGTTTGTTCCTGATGTAGTTATCAGGGAGGAAAAGGTTTGTTCTGATGTAGTTAACAGGGAGGAAAAGGTTTGTTCCTGATGTAGTTATCAGGGAGGAAAAGGTTTGTTCCTGATGTAGTTATCAGGGAGGAAAAGGTTTGTTCCTGATGTAGTTATCAGGGAGGAAAAGGTTTGTTCCTGATGTAGTTAACAGGGAGGAAAAGGTTTGTTCCTGATGTAGTTAACAGGGAGGAAAAGGTTTGTTCCTGATGTCGTTAACAGGGAGGAAAATGTTTGTTCCTGATGTAGTTAACAGGGAGGAAAAGGTTTGTTCCTGATGTCGTTAACAGGGAGGAAAAGGTTTGTTCCTGATGTAGTTATCAGGGAGGAAAAGGTTTGTTCCTGATGTAGTTATCAGGGAGGAAAAGGTTTGTTCCTGATGTAGTTAACAGGGAGGAAAAGGTTTGTTCCTGATGTAGTTAACAGGGAGGAAAAGGTTTGTTCCTGATGTCGTTAACAGGGAGGAAAAGGTTTGTTCCTGATGTAGTTAACAGGGAGGAAAAGGTTTGTTCCTGATGTAGTTAACAGGGAGGAAAAGGTTTGTTCCTGATGTAGTTATCAGGGAGGAAAAGGTTTGTTCCTGATGTAGTTATAAGGGAGGAAAAGGTTTGTTCCTGATGTAGTTATCAGGGAGGAAAAGGTTTGTTCCTGATGTAGTTAACAGGGAGGAAAAGGTTTGTTCCTGATGTAGATAACACAGTGGAAAAGGTTTGTTCCTGATGTAGTTATCAGGGAGGAAAAGGTTTGTTCCTGATGTAGTTAACAGGGAGGAAAAGGTTTGTTCCTGATGTAGTTATCAGGGAGGAAAAGGTTTGTTCCTGATGTAGTTATCAGGGAGGAAAAGGTTTGTTCCTGATGTAGTTATCAGGGAGGAAAAGGTTTGTTCCTGATGTAGTTAACAGGGAGGAAAAGGTTTGTTCCTGATGTAGTTAACAGGGAGGAAAAGGTTTGTTCCTGATGTCGTTAACAGGGAGGAAAATGTTTGTTCCTGATGTAGTTAACAGGGAGGAAAAGGTTTGTTCCTGATGTCGTTAACAGGGAGGAAAAGGTTTGTTCCTGATGTAGTTATCAGGGAGGAAAAGGTTTGTTCCTGATGTAGTTATCAGGGAGGAAAAGGTTTGTTCCTGATGTAGTTAACAGGGAGGAAAAGGTTTGTTCCTGATGTAGTTAACAGGGAGGAAAAGGTTTGTTCCTGATGTCGTTAACAGGGAGGAAAAGGTTTGTTCCTGATGTAGTTAACAGGGAGGAAAAGGTTTGTTCCTGATGTAGTTAACAGGGAGGAAAAGGTTTGTTCCTGATGTAGTTATCAGGGAGGAAAAGGTTTGTTCCTGATGTAGTTATAAGGGAGGAAAAGGTTTGTTCCTGATGTAGTTATCAGGGAGGAAAAGGTTTGTTCCTGATGTAGTCAACAGGGAGGAAACATTGAGACTAGGTTCAGGAATGAATGAGTCTGTCTATGTAACTGACCTGCTGTCCCACCAAAACACCATCACCACTGTCTGGCGCTTATAGAACGAGACAGAGGCTCTGTGTGTGTCGCTGTACTGGTGCAGAACGAAAGAGGCTTGTTAACCTCTACCTTGTTTACATGGCTTATATTTCAACACTGTGTAAAGAGACAGAGCAATTTAAGAGAGACTCTGTAACTAAAAACAATTCAATTACTCTATTTACACTCCACCTCTACTCCTCTCCTAATCTCCTTTCTCCTCCTCTCCTCTCTCCTCCTCTCCTCTCTACACCTCTCCTCCTCTCCTCCTATCCTCTCCTCCTCCTCTCCTCTCCTCCTCCTCTCTACTCTCCTCCTCTTCTCTACTCCTCCTCTCCTCCTCCTCCCTCTCTACTCCTCCTCTCCTCTCTCCTCCTCCTCTCTCCTCTCTCTTCCTTCTCTCCTCTCCACTCCTCCTCTCCTATCTCTTACTCCTCTCCTCTCCTCTCCACTCCCCTCTCCTCTCGCCTCCTCCTCTCCTCTCCACCCCTCCTCTCTCCTCCTCCTCTCCTCTCTCCTCCTCTCCTCTCTACACCTCTCCTCCTCTCCTCCTATTCTCTCCTCCTCCTCTCCTCTCCTCCTCCTCCTCTACTCTCCTCCTCCTCTCTACTCCTCCTCTCCTCATCCTCTCCTCTCTACCCCTCCTCTCCTCTCTCTTCTCTCCTCCTCCTCTCCTCTCTCTTCCTTCTCTCCTCTCCTCTCCACTCCTCCTCTCCTATCTCTTACTCCTCTCCTCACCACTCCCCCTCTCCTCTCACCTCCTCCTCTCCTCTCACCTCCTCCTCTCCTCTCCACCTCTCCTCTCTCCTCCTCCTCTCATCTCTCCTCTCCTCTCTCCTCCTCCTCTCCTCTCTCTCTCTCCTCCTCTCCTCTCTCCTCCTCCTCTCTTCTCTCTTCCTCCTCTCCTATCTCCTCCTCCTCTCTTCTCTCTTCCTCATCTCCTCTCTCCTCCTCCTCTCCTCTCTCCTCCTCCTCTCTCTCTCTCTTCCTCCTCTCCTCTCTCCTCCACCTCTCCTCTCCACTCTCTTCCTCCTCTCCTCTCTCTTCCTCCTCTCCTCTCTCATCCTCCTCTCCACTCTTCCTCTCCTCTCTCCTCCTCCTCTCCTCTCTCCTCCTCCTTTCCTCTCTCTTCCTCATCTCCTCTCTCCTCCTCCTCTTTACTCCACCTCTCCTCTCCACTCTCTTCCTCCTCTCCTCTCTCTTCCTCCTCTCCTCTCTACTCCACCTCTCCACTCCTCCTCCTCTCCTCTCCTTCTATCCTCTCTCCTCCTCTCCTCTCTACTCCTCCTCTCCTATCCACTCCTCCTCTGTACTCCACATCTCCACTCCTCCCCCTCTCCTCTCTCCTCCTCTCTTATCTCATCTCCTCTCTCTTCCTCCTCTCTACTCCACCTCTCCACTCCTCCTCCTCTCCTCTCCTTCTATCCTGTCTTCACCTCTCCTCTCTACTTCTCCTCTCCTATCCACTCCTCCTCTGTACTCCACTTATTCCCACTAACTATCTCCTCTCTACGAGACAGGCTAAATGCCCTGATGTTATACCCTCTAACTATCTCTCTCTATGAGACAGGCTAAATGCCCTGATGTTATACCCTCTAACTATCTCCTCTCTACGAGACAGGCTAAATGCCCTGATGTTATACCCCTCTAACTATCTCTCTCTATGAGACAGGCTAAATGCCCTGATGTTATACCCTCTAACTATCTCTCTCTCCAGGCCCTCCAGGACACCTACACCACCCGATGCTACAGGAAGGCCATAAAGATCATCAAGGACATCAACCACCCGAGCCACTGCCTGTTCACCCCGCTGCCATCCAGAAGGCGAGGTCAGTACAGGTGCATCAAAGCTGGGACCGAGAGACTGAAAAACAGCTTCTATCTCAAGGCCATCAGACTGTTAAACAGCCACCACTAACATTGAGTGGCTACTGCCAACACACTGTCAATGACACTGACTCTACTCCAGCCACTTTAATCATGGGAATCGATGGGAAATTATGTAAATATATCACTAGCCACTTTAAACAATGCTACCTTATATAATGTTACTTACCCTACATTGTTCATCTCATATGCATACGTTGATACTGTACTCTATATCATCGACTGCATCCTTATGTAATACATGTATCACTAGCCACTTTAACTATGCCACTTGGTTTACATACTTATCTCATATGTATATACTGTACTCGATATCATCTACTGTATCTTGCCTATGCTGCTCTGTACCATCACTCATTCATATATCCTTATGTACATATTCTTTATCCCCTTACACTGTGTATGACAGTAGTTTTTTTGGAATTGTTAGTTAGATTACTTGTTCCTGCATTGTCGGAACTAGAAGCACAAGCATTTCGCTTCCATTAACATCTGCTAACCATGTGTATGTGACAAATAAAATTTGATTTGATTTGATTTGATTTGATTTTTTAAATGCCCTGATGTTATACCCTCTAACTATCTCCTCTCTATGAGACAGGCTAAATGCCCTGATGTTATACCCTCTAACTATCTCCTCTCTACGAGACAGGCTAAATGCCCTGATGTTATACCCCTCTAACTATCTCTCTCTATGAGACAGGCTAAATGCCCTAATGTTTTACCCCTCTGACTATCTCCTCTCTACGAGACAAGCTAAATGCCCTGATGTTGCCATGGTTTTGCCCTGGTAAGACGACGAGCAGAACCATATCTTCTGCTTTAGGCAACAAAAAAAAAAAACTCCTTCGGCCTGACCTCGTTGTCAAAGTGCAGTGCACAGTAGGGCAGCATCCCAAACGGCTCCGTATTCCCTTCATAGTCCCCTAACTCTGACCCGAGTCCATAGTGCTATTTTAGGCATTGGGGATGCCATTTGGGACGCGTTCCAGCTTACTCTCCTACTTCAAGTAGCACTCATACTAGATGGTCTCAGTCACTGGTTCTGGCTTCCTCTGAGGCTACTGCACAAGCTCCTCTGGTGCAGCCACGATGTGCCACGGCACGATGCTAACACCTCTACTCACTGAGCTAGCAAGCAAGGAGACTCTGCCAAGCGTTAAATGCTTAGTACGGGCCACATCCTTCAGAAACATCAGGTTGGCACTCAAAAAATACATACTGGCACTGTAGGTGGCGCGCGCACACGCGCACACACACGCACACACATAATGAGACCCAAACTCTGCCTTCTCAGCTCCCAGAGTTTGAAAAACTTGAATAATTTGCTCCCAATTAGCAAAAATGAGTACAGGCTTGAAAACAAACCAAAACAAAGACGATTCAACCACATTTAATGAGGTAACACTGTTACTTCTCTTCAGAAAACACCCATCACCACAACAACACGTCCACAACAGAGCAACGAGACGAGGTACTTGGCCTGAAGAACAATGGTGTTCTATCTGTTCTAAGTATTATAATAAACCACAGAGCCACTGACTGTATTAGTGTTGACCACAGAGCCACTGACTGTATTACTGTCGACCACAGAGCCACTGACTGTATAACAGTCGACCACAGAGCCACTGACTGTATTAGTGTTGACCACAGAGCCACTGACTGTATTAGTGTTGACCACAGAGCCACTGACTGTATTAGTGTTGACCACAGAGCCACTGACTGTATAACAGTCGACCACAGAGCCACTGACTGTATTAGTGTTGACCACAGAGCCACTGACTGTATTAGTGTTGACCACAGAGCCACTGACTGTATAACAGTTGACCACAGAGCCACTGACTGTATAACAGTCGACCACAGAGCCACTGACTGTATGACAGTCGACCACAGAGCCACTGACTGTATGACAGTCGACCACAGAGCCACTGACTGTATTACAGTCGACCACAGAGCCACTGACTGTATAACAGTCGACCACAGAGCCACTGACTGTATAACAGTCGACCACAGAGCCACTGACTGTATAACAGTCGGCCACAGAGCCACTGACTGTATTACTGTTGACCACAGAGCCACTGACTGTATAACAGTCGACCACAGAGCCACTGACTGTATAACAGTCGACCACAGAGCCACTGACTGTATAACAGTCGACCACAGAGCCACTGACTGTATTAGTTGACCACAGAGCCACTGACTGTATTAGTTGACCACAGAGCCACTGACTGTATTAGTTGACCACAGAGCCACTGACTGTATTAGTTGACCACAGAGCCACTGACTGTATTAGTTGACCACAGAGCCACTGACTGTATTACTGTTGACCACAGAGCCACTGACTGTATTACAGTCGACCACAGAGCCACTGACTGTATTACTGTTGACCACAGAGCCGCTGACTGTATGACAGTCGACCACAGAGCCACTGACTGTATTAGTTGACCACAGAGCCACTGACTGTATTAGTTGACCACAGAGCCACTGACTGTATTAGTTGACCACAGAGCCACTGACTGTATTAGTTGACCACAGAGCCACTGACTGTATTACTGTTGACCACAGAGCCACTGACTGTATAACAGTCGACCACAGAGCCACTGACTGTATTACTGTTGACCACAGAGCCACTGACTGTATTAGTTGACCACAGAGCCACTGACTGTATTACTGTTGACCACAGAGCCACTGACTGTATTACAGTCGACCACAGAGCCACTGACTGTATAACAGTCGACCACAGAGCCACTGACTGTATTAGTTGACCACAGAGCCACTGACTGTATTACAGTCGACCACAGAGCCACTGACTGTATTACAGTCGACCACAGAGCCACTGACTGTATGACAGTCGACCACAGAGCCACTGACTGTATAACAGTCGACCACAGAGCCACTGACTGTATTACAGTCGACCACAGAGCCACTGACTGTATTACAGTCGACCACAGAGCCACTGACTGTATTACAGTCGACCACAGAGCCACTGACTGTATAACAGTCGACCACAGAGCCACTGACTGTATAACAGTCGACCACAGAGCCACTGACTGTATAACAGTCGACCACAGAGCCACTGACTGTATAACAGTCGACCACAGAGCCACTGACTGTATAACAGTCGACCACAGAGCCACTGACTGTATTAGTTGACCACAGAGCCACTGACTGTATTAGTTGACCACAGAGCCACTGACTGTATTACAGTCGACCACAGAGCCACTGACTGTATAACAGTTGACCACAGAGCCACTGACTGTATAACAGTCGACCACAGAGCCACTGACTGTATGACAGTCGACCACAGAGCCACTGACTGTATTACAGTCGACCACAGAGCCACTGACTGTATGACAGTCGACCACAGAGCCACTGACTGTATTACAGTCGACCACAGAGCCACTGACTGTATAACAGTCGACCACAGAGCCACTGACTGTATAACAGTCGACCACAGAGCCACTGACTGTATAACAGTCGACCACAGAGCCACTGACTGTATTACTGTTGACCACAGAGCCACTGACTGTATAACAGTCGACCACAGAGCCACTGACTGTATAACAGTCGACCACAGAGCCACTGACTGTATAACAGTCGACCACAGAGCCACTGACTGTATTAGTTGACCACAGAGCCACTGACTGTATTAGTTGACCACAGAGCCACTGACTGTATTAGTTGACCACAGAGCCACTGACTGTATTAGTTGACCACAGAGCCACTGACTGTATTAGTTGACCACAGAGCCACTGACTGTATTACTGTTGACCACAGAGCCACTGACTGTATTACAGTCGACCACAGAGCCACTGACTGTATTACTGTTGACCACAGAGCCACTGACTGTATGACAGTCGACCACAGAGCCACTGACTGTATTAGTTGACCACAGAGCCACTGACTGTATTAGTTGACCACAGAGCCACTGACTGTATTAGTTGACCACAGAGCCACTGACTGTATTAGTTGACCACAGAGCCACTGACTGTATTACTGTTGACCACAGAGCCACTGACTGTATAACAGTCGACCACAGAGCCACTGACTGTATTACTGTTGACCACAGAGCCACTGACTGTATTAGTTGACCACAGAGCCACTGACTGTATTACTGTTGACCACAGAGCCACTGACTGTATTACAGTCGACCACAGAGCCACTGACTGTATAACAGTCGACCACAGAGCCACTGACTGTATAACAGTCGACCACAGAGCCACTGACTGTATAACAGTCGACCACAGAGCCACTGACTGTATGACAGTCGACCACAGAGCCACTGACTGTATGACAGTTGACCACAGAGCCACTGACTGTATTAGTTGACCACAGAGCCACTGACTGTATTAGTTGACCACAGAGCCACTGACTGTATTAGTTGACCACAGAGCCACTGACTGTTTCCTTTAAGTAAAGCCTGCATCAATGGCCAGCATTGATTCTTATTAATCAAGTCCTGTGCTATCCTGTGATGTGGGGCCCTTCTTTACCACGGCCAAAGTTACGTCCCAACTGACACACAGATCCCAAAGTAGTTCACTACATCTGAACTCTGACCTCTGACCAGGGCCTACAGGCCGTGTTGCACTATGTAGGGAACACAGTGCCATTTGGGATTCAGTCCAAGACGTGGAGGTATTTATTGAGAACGTCCATTTGGGATTTAGTAGTAATGAGGAATGGTTGGCTAATAGAATGCCGTAAATTGTCCTTGTGTTTGTGGAAATCGACAAGCAGCTGAGGCTGGTGCAGGGCTGTGTGTGTGTGTGTGTGTGTGGTGTGTCCCGTCTCTCCCTCCCTGCACTACACTGCCTGACCAGTGGGGGGGGTTTGGAGTTAAGGATGGAGAGGGGTAGGAGTAGAGAAGAGAGACTGGACCTGTTGTCGTGTGACTCCATAGAAACACAATTAGCCGTGACCGCGGAGGCAGCCCGCTGAGGGGAGGGACGGTGAGCCTGCTCCAACCTGCCAAGAGTGTGTGTGTGTTTTGGATGTGAGTGCTGTGTGTGTGTGTGTGTGTGTGTGTGTGTGTGTGTGTGTGTGTGTGTGTGTCTGTCCCAGAGACTTGGGACAGAGCAGAGATGGGCCCCGACATTATACATTGGGCAAGGGCCTGTTTTGTCATCAATAACTAGGGTAGGGGCAAGGCTATTACTAAATCACTAATATTTTGAAGCTGAGCCATTTGTTCATACAGCCATATCTGAGATCATAACATGGTGTCAGAAGTGCTTCAACCTTTTAAGACATAAGGAGAGATTGTTTCACACCCAAAATAATAATGTTGATTGAGTTTTTTTGTCAGAGTTTAGAGTGACGAAAAGTAGCTAACAGCTAGCTGCTCTCTCACGTCTCGTCATTGACCAGCTCCAAAGAGGAGCCGTTGCTATGGATACTCACAGACCCAGAGTGAGCAGCAGCACGCAGGGAGCGAATGACGGGAAAGAAAGGAGCAGCTAATGGAGTAAGTTATTTCTGATTACGGGTATCGGTCAGGGCCTTAAATATGCCAAGAGGAATCAAACCTGGGTAGGGTAGTGGCCTGAACGTAGCGGGCATGGGTAGGGATTAACATTCATGCCTGGGCTCTAGTTCAGAGGGCCACACGATAATGTCACCAAGAGTCTTGTAGCAGCTGTCACCGGAACAACTGTGGATGTATCTTTAGCAACCATATTAGATGCCATACCATGCCATCCTTCCCCCTCTTTTAACCTCCCTGGTCCCCCCCCCCCATCCCCACTCTCTCTCTCTGTCTCTTTCTCTCTGTCTCTCTCTCTGTCAATCTCTCTCAATTCAATTCAATTCAAGGGCTTTATTGGCATGGGAAACATGTGTTAACATTGCCAAAGCAAGTGAGGTAGATAATATATAAAGTGAATATATAAAGTGAAATAAACAGTAAAAATTAACAGTAAACAT
>NC_056457.1:35152734-35210234 GCF_018296145.1 Oncorhynchus tshawytscha | reverse complement strand
GAACAATCCGAAATTCCTTTTTGATACTGTTGCAAAGCTAACTAAAATGCAGCATTCCCCAAGAGAGGATGACTTTCACTTTAGCAGTGATAAATTCATGAACTTCTTTGAGGAAAAGATTATGATTATTAGAAAGCAAATTACGGACTCCCCTTTAAATCTGCGTATTCCTTCAAAGCTCAGATGTCCTGAGTCTGCACAACTCTCCCAGGACCTAGGATCAAGAGAGACGCTCAAGTGTTTTAGTACTATATCTCTTGACACAATGATGAAAATAATCATGGCCTCTAAACCTTCAAGCTGCATACTGGACCCTATTCCAACTAAACTACTGAAAGAGCTGCTTCCTGTGCTTGGCCCTCCTATGTTGAACATAATAAAGGGCTCTCTATCCACCGGATGTGTACCAAACTCACTAAAAGTGGCAGTAATAAAGCCTCTCTTGAAAAAGCCAAACCTTGACCCAGAAAATATAAAAAACTATCGGCCTATATCGAATCTTCCATTCCTCTCAAAAATTTTAGAAAAGGCTGTTGCGCAGCAACTTACTGCCTTCCTGAAGACAAACAATATATATGAAATGCTTCAGTCTGGTTTTAGACCCCATCATAGCACTGAGACGGCACTTGTGAAGGTGGTAAATGACATTTTAATGGCATCGGACCGAGGCTCTGCATCTGTCCTCGTGTCCTAGACCTTAGTGCTGCTTTTGATACCATCGATCACCACATTCTTTTGGAGAGATTGGAAACCCAAATTGGTCTACACGGACAAGTTCTGGTCTGGTTTAGATCTTATCTGTCGGAAAGATATCAGTTTGTCTCTGTGAATGGTTTGTCCTCTGACAAAACAACTGTAAATTTCGGTGTTCCTCAAGGTTCCGTTTTAGGACCACTATTGTTTTCACTATATATTTTACCTCTTGGGGATGTTATTCAAAAACATAATGTTAACTTTCACTGCTATGCGGATGACACAGCTGTACATGTCAATGAAACATGGTGAAGCCCCAAAATTGCCCTTGCTAGAAGCATGTGTTTCAGACATAAGGAAGTGGATGGCTGCAAACTTTCTACTTTTAAACTCGGACAAAACAGAGATGCTTGTTCTAGGTCCCAAGAAACAAAGAGATCTTCTGTTGAATCTGACAATTAATCTTAATGGTTGTACAGTCGTCTCAAATAAAACTGTGAAGGACCTCGGCGTTACTCTGGACCCTGATCTCTCTTTTGAAGAACATATCAAGACCATTTCAAGGACAGCTTTTTTTCCATCTACGTAACATTGCAAAAATCAGAAACTTTGTGTCCAAAAATGATGCAGAAACATTAATCCATGCTTTTGTCAATTCTAGGTTAGACTACTGCAATGCTCTACTTTCCGGCTACCCGGATAAAGCACTAAATAAACTTCAGTTGGTGCTAAATACGGCTGCTAGAATCCTGACTAGAACCAAAAAATTTGATCATATTACTCCAGTGCTAGCCTCTCTACACTGGCTTCCTGTCAAAGCAAGGGCTGATTTCAAGGTTTTACTGCTAACCTACAAAGCATTACATGGGCTTGCTCCTACCTATCTCTCTGATTTGGTCCTGCCGTACATACCTACAGGTACGCTACGGCGGTCACAAGACACAGGCCTCCTAATTGTCCCTAGAATTTCTAAGCAAACAGCTGGAGGCAGGGCTTTCTCCTATAGAGCTCCATTTTTATGGAACGGTCTGCCTACCCATGTCAGAGACGCAAACTCGGTCTCAACCTTTAAGTCTTTACTGAAGACTTATCTCTTCAGTGGGTCATATGATTGAGTCTAGTCTGGCCCAGGAGTGGGAAGGTGAACGGAAAGGCTCTGGAGCAACGAACCGCCCTTGCTGTCTCTGCCTGGCCGGTTCCCCTCTTTCCACTGGGATTCTGTGCCTATAACCCTATTACAGGGGCTGAGTCACTGGCTTACTGTGGCTCTCTCATGCCGTCCCTGTAAGGGGTGCGTCACCTGAGTGGGTTGATTCACTGATGTGGTCATCCTGTCTGGGTTGGCGCCCCCCTTTGGGTTGTGCCATGGCGGAGATCTTTGTGGGCTATACTCAGCCTTGTCTCAGGATGGTAAGTTGGTGGTTGAAGATATCCCTCTAGTGGTGTGGGGGCTGTGCTTTGGCAAAGTGGGTGGGGTTATATCCTTCCTGTTTGGCCCTGTCCGGGGGTGTCCTCGGATGGGGCCACAGTGTCTCCTGACCCCTCCTGTCTCAGCCTCCAGTATTTATGCTGCAGTAGTTTGTGTCGGGGGGCTAGGGTCAGTTTGTTATATCTGGAGTACTTCTCCTGTCCTATTCGGTGTCCTGTGTGAATCTAAGTGTGTGTTCTCTAATTCTCTCCTTCTCTCTTTCTTTCTCTCTCTCGGAGGACCTGAGCCCTAGGACCATGCCCCAGGACTACCTGACATGATGACTCCTTGCTGTCCACAGTCCACCTGGCCGTGCTGCTGCTCCAGTTTCAACTGTTCTGCCTTATTATTATTATTCGACCATGCTGGTCATTTATGAACATTTGAACATCTTGGCCATGTTCTGTTATAATCTCTACCCGGCACAGCCAGAAGAGGACTGGCCACCCCACATAGCCTGGTTCCTCTCTAGGTTTCTTCCTAGGTTTTGGCCTTTCTAGGGAGTTTTTCCTAGCCACCGTGCTTCTACACCTGCATTGCTTGCTGTTTGGGGTTTTAGGCTGAGTTTCTGTGCAGCACTTTGAGATATCAGCTGATGTACGAAGGGCTATATAAATACATTTGATTTGATTTTGATTTGATGATGAAGACAACAATCCTCTGACTGGTTACTGATGATGAAGACAAAAATCCTCTGATTGGTTACTGATGATGAAGACAACAATCCTCTGATTGGTTACTGATGATGAAGACAACAATCCTCTGATTGGTTACTGATGATGAAGACAACAATCCTCTGATTGGTTACTGATGATGAAGACAACAATCCTCTGATTGGTTACTGATGGTGAAGACAACAATCCTCTGACTGGTTACTGATTGGTTACTGATGATGAAGACAACAATCTGATATTGACTGGTTACTGATGATGAAGACAACAATTCTCTGATTGGTTACTGATGATGAATACAACAATCCTCTGATTGGTTACTGATGATGAAGACAACAATCCTCTGACTGGTTACTGATGATGAAGACAACAATCCTCTGATTGGTTACTGATGATGAAGACAACAATCCTCTGATTGGTTACTGATGGTGAAGACAACAATCCTCTGACTGGTTACTGATGATGAAGACAACAATCTGATATTGACTGGTTACTGATGATGAAGACAACAATCCTCTGATTGGTTACTGATGATGAAGACAACAATCCTCTGATTGGTTACTGATGATGAAGACAACAATCCTCTGATTGGTTACTGATGGTGAAGACAACAATCCTCTGACTGGTTACTGATGATGAAGACAACAATCTGATATTGACTGGTTACTGATGATGAAGACAACAATCCTCTGATTGGTTACTGATGATGAAGACAACAATCCTCTGATTGGTTACTGATGATGAAGACAACAATCCTCTGACTGGTTACTGATGATGAAGACAACAATCCTCTGATTGGTTGATGATGATGAAGACAACAATCCTCTGACTGGTTACTGATGATGAAGACAACAATCCTCTGACTGGTTACTGATGATGAAGACAACAATCCTCTGACTGGTTACTGATGATGAAGACAACAATCCTCTGATTGGTTACTGACGGTGAAGACAACATTCCTCTGATTGGTTACTGATGATGAAGACAACAATCTGATACTGACTGGTTACTGGGGATGAAGACAACATTCTGATTTTGCTTCAGAGCTTTCGTCCTCCTGTTATGTGAGTTTCTGTGTTTTGTGTCAGGTGGTGTATTTGGGGAGATGTTGTCCCCATTGGCTCCCTTGTATCCCAGCGGGTACAGACAGACATGCGGACAAACCGGGCTGACAGGTGGATTTATAGGCCTGATAAAAAGATGAGGACGATAACAAGAGCGATTGAACACTAAGGGGACACAGTCACATATTCAGTCAACGGGGTTCTGTGTGTGTGTGTGTGTGTGTGTGTGTGTGTGTGTGTGTGTGTGTGTGTGTGTGTGTGTGTGTGTGTGTGTGTGAATGTGTGTGTGTGTGTGTGTGTGTGTGTGTGTGTGTGTGTGTGTGTGTGTGTGTGGAAACCTAGGGAAACCCCTGCGTCAAGATGGTGAGACGGTGAGAGTGAAAGAGAGAGATAATAATGAAGACAGATAGGAGGGCTCAGAGAAGCAGAGAGATATAGGGACTGAAAAGAAGAGACAGGAAGAGATACTAATGAACAGAGAGAGACAGAGAAGCAGAAAGAGAAAGAGAGAGAGAGAGAGAGAGAGACTGAGAGAAGCAGAGAGAGAGAGAGAGAGAGAGAGATACTAATGAACAGAGAGTGACTGAGAGAAGCAGAGAGAGAGAGTGTGAGAGAGAAAGAGAGAGAGACAGAGATGCTAATGAACAGAGAGAGACTGAGAGAAGCAGAGAGAGAGAGAGAGGGACTGAGAGAAGCAGAGAGAGAGAGAGAGAGACAGAGATACTAATGAACAGAGAGAAGCACAGAGAGGGACAGAGAGAGATACTAATGAAGAGAAACAGAGAGAGACAGAGACAGATACTAATGAAGAGAAACAGAGAGAGACAGAGACTGATACTAATGAAGAGAGAGAGAGACAGAGACAGAGACTGATACTAATGAAGAGAAACAGAGAGAGACAGAGACTGATACTAATGAAGAGAGAGAGAGACAGAGACAGAGACTAACGAAGAGAAACAGAGAGAGACAGAGACTGATACTAATGAAGAGAAACAGAGAGAGACAGAGACTGATACTAATGAAGAGAGAGAGAGACAGAGACAGATACTAATGAAGAGAGAGAGAGAGAGACAGACAGATACTAATGAAGAGAGAGAGAGAGACAGAGACAGATACTAATGAAGAGAGAGAGAGAGACAGAGACAGATACTAATGAAGAGAGAGAGAGACAGAGACAGATACTAATGAAGAGAAACAGAGAGAGACAGAGACTGATACTAATGAAGAAACAGAGAGAGACAGAGACAGATACTAATGAAGAGAAACAGAGAGAGACAGAGACAGATACTAACGAAGAGAGAGAGAGACAGAGACAGATACTAATGAAGAGAGAGAGAGACAGAGACAGATACTAATGAAGAGAAACAGAGAGAGACAGAGATAAATCAAGCATGACAAATTGAGAAAGAAAGGTGAAGAAAACCCCGAACTTCTTAGTACTCTGAACCTGCTAGGGTTAGAGGTCAGGGATAAAACCTGTAAGTAGTGCACTATATAGAGAATAGGGCCCCATAGGACTCTGGTCTAAAGTAGTGCACTATATAGGGAATAGGGCCCCATAGGGCTCTGGTCTAAAGTAGTGCACTATATAGGGAATAGGGCTCTGGTCTAAAGTAGTGCACTATATAGGGAATAGGGCCCCATAGGACTCTGGTCTAAAGTAGTGCACTATATAGGGAATAGGGCCCCATAGGGCTCTGGTCTAAAGTAGTGCACTATATAGGGAATAGGGCCCCATAGGACTCTGGTCTAAAGTAGTGCACTATATAGGGAATAGGGCCCCATAGGGCTCTGGTCTAAAGTAGTGCACTATATAGGGAATAAGGCCCCATAGGAATCTGGTCTAAAGTAGTGCACTATATAGGGAATAGGGCCCCATAGGGCTCTGGTCTAAAGTAGTGCACTATATAGGGAATAGGGCCCCATAGGACTCTGGTCTAAAGTAGTGCACTATATAGGGAATAGGGCCCCATAGGGCTCTGGTCTAAAGTAATGCACTATATAGAGTTCCATTTTGGTCGAACCCTGGGAGGGAACGTCTGATCCTGTCCTCCATTCCTGTGATTTTCCTGGACAATGACACACATCCAATACAGCCTGCTAGAGACAGGTGATGTACACTGATGATGAAAACATGCTCGGGTTTCGTTACAAATCATTAAACATGAGAGTATACTGTAGGGTGCCCGAATTCTTCTTCAGAAATATGACCTAATTTTAACGAACTACTTCTCTGTCCCAAATAGATTCTTATTCCCTATTTAGTACACTACTTTAGACCAGAGCGCTATGGCACCCTATTCCCTTTTTAGTATACTACTTTAGACCAGGGCCCTATGGCACCCTATTCCCTATTTAGTACACTACTTTAGACCAGGGCCCTATGGCACCCTATTCCCTATTTAGTACACTACTTTAGACCAGGGCCCTATGGCACCCTATTCCCTATTTAGTACACTACTTTAGACCAGGGCCCTATGGCACCCTATTCCCTATTTAGTACACTACTTTAGACCAGGACCCACAGTAAACTATAGGGCATAGGGAGCCGTTTGGAACATGGTGGTAGTTCATCCAACTTTATCATTAATAATAAAAGCAAACAAGCAGAATAAAGACTGTTGAAGTTAAGGTTTTTCCAGATATGCTGTGGTAAGAGGAATACAATCTGTTACTGTGATGTCTGGTAGAGACTGCAGGGCTATGATGTCTGGTAGAGACTGCAGGGCTATGATGTCTGGTAGAGACTGCAGGGCTATGATGTCTGGTAGAGACTGCAGGGCTGTGATGTCTGGTAGAGACTGCAGGGCTATGATGTTTGGTAGAGACTGCAGGGCTGTGATGTCTGGTAGAGACTGCAGGGCTGTGATGTTTGGTAGAGACTGCAGGGCTATGATGTTTGGTAGAGACTGCAGGGCTATGATGTCTGGTAGAGATTGCTGGGCTATGATGTCTGGTAGAGATTGCTGGGCTATGATGCAGAGCTATGATGTTTGGTAGAGACTGCAGGGCTATGATGTCTGGTAGAGACTGCAGGGCTATGATGTCTGGTAGAGACTGCAGGGCTATGATGTTTGGTAGAGATTGCTGGGCTATGATGCAGAGCTATGATGTTTGGTAGAGACTGCAGGGCTATGATGTCTGGTAGAGACTGCAGGGCTATGATGTCTGGTAGAGACTGCAGGGCTATGATGTCTGGTAGAGACTGCAGGGCTATGATGTTTGGTAGAGACTGCAGGGCTATGATGTCTGGTAGAGACTGCAGGGCTATGATGTCTGGTAGAGACTGCAGGGCTATGATGTCTGGTAGAGACTGCAGGGCTATGATGTCTGGTAGAGACTGCAGGGCTATGATGTTTGGTAGAGACTGCAGGGCTATGATGTCTGGTAGAGACTGCAGGGCTATGATGTTTGGTAGAGACTGCAGGGCTATGATGTCTGGTAGAGACTGCAGGGCTATGATGTCTGGTAGAGACTGCAGGGCTATGATGTTTGGTAGAGACTGCAGGGCTATGATGTCTGGTAGAGACTGCAGGGCTATGATGTCTGGTAGAGACTACTATGATGCAGAGCTATGATGTCTGGTAGAGACTGCAGGGCTATGATGTCTGGTAGAGACTGCAGGGCTATGATGTCTGGTAGAGACTACTATGATGCAGAGCTATGATGTCTGGTAGAGACTGCAGGGCTATGATGTCTGGTAGAGACTACTATGATGCAGAGCTATGATATCTGGTAGAGACTGCAGGGCTATGATGTCTGGTAGAGACTACTATGATGCAGAGCTATGATGTCTGGTAGAGACTGCAGGGCTATGATGTCTGGTAGAGACTGCAGGGCTATGATGTCTGGTAGAGACTACTATGATGCAGGGCTATGATGTCTGGTAGAGACTGCAGGGCTGTGATGTCTGGTAGAGACTGCAGGGCTGTGATGTTTGGTAGAGACTGCAGGGCTATGATGTTTGGTAGAGACTGCAGGGCTATGATGTCTGGTAGAGATTGCTGGGCTATGATGTCTGGTAGAGATTGCTGGGCTATGATGCAGAGCTATGATGTTTGGTAGAGACTGCAGGGCTATGATGTCTGGTAGAGACTGCAGGGCTATGATGTCTGGTAGAGACTGCAGGGCTATGATGTTTGGTAGAGATTGCTGGGCTATGATGCAGAGCTATGATGTTTGGTAGAGACTGCAGGGCTATGATGTCTGGTAGAGACTGCAGGGCTATGATGTCTGGTAGAGACTGCAGGGCTATGATGTCTGGTAGAGACTGCAGGGCTATGATGTTTGGTAGAGACTGCAGGGCTATGATGTCTGGTAGAGACTGCAGGGCTATGATGTCTGGTAGAGACTGCAGGGCTATGATGTCTGGTAGAGACTGCAGGGCTATGATGTCTGGTAGAGACTGCAGGGCTATGATGTTTGGTAGAGACTGCAGGGCTATGATGTCTGGTAGAGACTGCAGGGCTATGATGTTTGGTAGAGACTGCAGGGCTATGATGTCTGGTAGAGACTGCAGGGCTATGATGTCTGGTAGAGACTGCAGGGCTATGATGTTTGGTAGAGACTGCAGGGCTATGATGTCTGGTAGAGACTGCAGGGCTATGATGTCTGGTAGAGACTACTATGATGCAGAGCTATGATGTCTGGTAGAGACTGCAGGGCTATGATGTCTGGTAGAGACTGCAAGGCTATGATGTCTGGTAGAGACTACTATGATGCAGAGCTATGATGTCTGGTAGAGACTGCAGGGCTATGATGTCTGGTAGAGACTACTATGATGCAGAGCTATGATATCTGGTAGAGACTGCAGGGCTATGATGTCTGGTAGAGACTACTATGATGCAGAGCTATGATGTCTGGTAGAGACTGCAGGGCTATGATGTCTGGTAGAGACTGCAGGGCTATGATGTCTGGTAGAGACTACTATGATGCAGGGCTATGATGTCTGGTAGAGACTGCAGGGCTATGATGTTTGGTAGAGACTGCAGGGCTATGATGTTTGGTAGAGACTGCAGGGCTATGATGTCTGGTAGAGACTGCAGGGCTATGGTGTCTGGTAGAGACTGCAGGGCTATGATGTTTGGTCGAGACTGCAGGGCTATGATGTTTGGTAGAGACTGCAGGGCTATGGTGTCTGGTAGAGACTGCAGGGCTATGATGTCTGGTAGAGACTGCAGGGCTATGATGTCTGGTAGAGACTGCAGGGCTATGATGTTTGGTAGAGACTGCAGGGCTATGATGTGTGGTAGAGACTGCAGGGCTATGATGTCTGGTAGAGACTGCAGGGCTATGATGTCTGGTAGAGACTGCGGGGCTATGGTGTCTGGTAGAGACTGCAGGGCTATGATGCAGAGCTATGATGTTTGGTAGAGACTGCAGGGCTATCATGCAGGGCTATGGTGTCTGGTAGAGACTGCAGAGCTATGATGTTTAGTAGAGCCTGCAGGGCTATGATGTCTGGTAGAGACTGCAGGGCTATGATGCAGAGCTCTCTCTTCACCTTTATCTCTCTCTCTCTCTCGCTCTTGCTCTCTCTCTCTCTCTCTCTCTTTCTCTCTTTCCATCTCTCTCTCTCTGGGGGAGGGGTGTACTGTAGTGGGTAGGTGTACTGTGGTGAGGGGTGTACTGGGGAGGGGTGTACTGTAGTGGGTAGGTGTACTGTGGTGAGGGGGTGTACTGGGGGAGGGGTGTACTGTGGTGGTGGGGGGGTCAGGCAGTCCAGTAGTTTAGTTCAGGCAGTCCAGTAGTTTAGTCCAGACAGTCCAGTAGTTTAGTTCAGGCAGTACAGTAGTTTAGTCCAGGCAGTACAGTAGTTTAGTTCAGGCAGTCCAGTAGTTTAGTCCAGGCAGTACAGTAGTTTAGTTCAGGCAGTACAGTAGTTTAGTCCAGGCAGTCCAGTAGTTTAGTCCAGGCAGTCCAGTAGTTTAGTTCAGGCAGTCCAGTAGTTTAGTTCAGGCAGAACAGAACAGAGTAGAGTAGAGTAGAGTAGAGCAGAACAGAACAAAGCAGAACAATTTAGAAAAGAGCAGAACAGAACAGAACAGAGTAGAACAGAACAGAACAGAGCAGAACAGAACAGAGCAGAACAGAACAGAACAGAGCAGAACAGAACAGAACAGAACAGAGCAGAACAGAACAGAACAGAGCAGAACAGCTTAGAACAGAACAAAGCAGAACAGAACAGAACAGAACAGAACAGAGCAGAACAGCTTAGAACAGAACAAAGCAGAACAATTTAGAAAAGAGCAGAACAGAGCAGAACAGAGCAGAACAGAGCAGAACAGAACAGAGCAGAACAGAACAGAACAGAGAATAATAGAACAGAGCAGAACAGAACAGAGCAGAACAGAGAATAATAGTACAGAGCAGAACAGAACAGAGCAGAACAGAGCAGAACAGAGCAGAGCAGAACAGAACAGAGAATAATAGAACAGAGCAGAACAGAACAGAACAGAGAATAATAGAACAGAGCAGAACAGAGCAGAACAGAGCAGAACAGAGCAGAACAGAACAGTTTAGAACAGAGTAGAAGAGAACAGAACAGAGCAGAACAGAGCAGAACAGAACAGTTTAGAACAGAGCAGAACAGAGCAGAACAGAACAGAGCAGAACAGAGTAGAAGAGAACAGAGCAGAACAGAACAGTGCAGAGCAGAGCAGAGCGGTTATGATATGATTTAGGACCTTGAGCATGGCTGAGGTGCACCCATGACCAGCTCTGAAACCAGATTGTATAGCGGAGAAGGTATGGTGGAATTTGAAATGGTCGGTAATCTGTTTGTTTACTTGGTTTCGAAGACCTTAGAAAGGCAGGGTAGGATAGACAGATCTGTAACAGTTTGGGTCTAGAGTGTCTCCCCCTTTGAAGAGGGGGATGATCGCGGCAGCTTCCAATCTTTGGGGATCTCAGACGGTACGAAAGAGAGGTTGAACAAGTTAGTAATAGGCTAGTAATAGGGGTTGCAATAATTTCGGCAGATAATTTCTGAAAGAGAGGGTCCAGATTGTCAAGCCAGGTTGATTTGTAGGGGTCCAGATTTTGCAGCTCTTTCAGAACATCAGCTATCTGGATTTGTGTGAAGGAGAAATGGGGGAGGCTTGGACGAGTTGCTGTGGGGGGTGCTGGGCAGTTGACCCGGGTGGGGGTAGCCTGTTGGAAAGCATGGCCAGCCGTAGAAAAATGCTTATTGAAATTCTCAATTATAGTGGATTAATCAGTGGTGACAGTGTTTCCTAGCCTCAGTGCAGTGGGCAGATGGGAGGAGGTGTTCTTATTCTCCATGGACTTTTCAGCGTCCCAGAACGTTTTTGAGTTTGTGCTACAGGATGCAAATTTCTGTTTGAAAAAGCTAGCCTTAGCTTTCCTAACTGCCTGTGTATATTGGTTCCTAACTTCCCTGAAAAGTTGCATATCACACAGGCTATTCGATGCTAATGCAGTATGCCACAGAATGGTTTTGTGCTGGTCAAGGGCAGTCAGGTCTGGAGTGAACCAAGGGCTATATCTGTTCCTGGTTTCTACATTTTTTGAACGGAGCATGCTTTTTTAAGATGGTGAGGAATACACTTTTAAAGAATAACCAGACATCCTCTACTGACGAGATGAGGTCAAAATCATTCGGGTGCCCGTGTTTACGGATTTGGGGTTATAATTTCATTGATCATTTCATTGATAATTTGTGTGAGATTGAGGGCATCAAGCTTAGATTGTAGGATGGCCGGGGTGTTAAGCATGTCCCAGTTTAGGTCACCTAGCAGCACAAGCTCTGAATATAGATGGGAGCAATCAATTCACATATGGTGTCCAAGGCACAGCTGGGGGTAGAGGGTGGTCTAGAGCAAGCGGCAACAGTGAGAGACATGTTTCTGGAAAAGTGGATTTTTAAAAGTAGAAGCTCGAATTGTTTGGGTACAGACCTGGAAACTCTTCAGGCTATCTCTGCAGTAGATTGCAACTCCGCCCCCTTTGGCAGTTCTATCTTGGTGGAAAATGTGATAGTTAGCAATGGAGATTTCAGGGTTTTTGGTGGCCTTCCAAATCCAGGATTCAGACACGGCTAAGACATCTGGGTTGGCAGAGTGTGCTAAATCAGTGAATAAAACAAACTTAGGGAGGAGGCTTCTAATGTTAACATGCATGAATAAAACCAAGGCTTTTACGGTTACAGAATTTAACAAATGAGAGTACCTGGGGAACAGGAGTGGCGCTAGGCACTGCAGGGCCTGGATTCACCTCTACATCCCCAGAGGAGGAGTAGGATAAGGGTACGGCTAAAGGCTATAAGAACTGGTCGTCTAGTACGTTCGGAACAGAGAGTAAAAGGAGCAGGTTTCTGGAAGCCATAGAATACATTCAAGGCACAATGTACAGATGAAGGTACGGTAGAATGTGAGTACAGTGGAGGTAAACCTAGGCATTGAGTGACAAAGAGAGAGGTATTGTCTCTAGAAACATTTAAACCAGGTGATGCCATCGCATATGTGGGAGGTGGAACTATTGCATATTGAGCAGGGCTAGAGGCTCTACAGTGAAATAAAACAATAGTCACTAACCAGAACAGTAATGGACTAGGCATATTGACATTAGGGAGAGGCATGTGTAGCCAAGTGGTCATAAGGGTCCAGTGAATGGTTGGGCTGGCTGGAAACACGGTGATTCAGACAGCTAGCAGGCCGGGGCTAGCAAGCTAGCAAAAGGGCCTTAGAAGGACGTCGCGACGGAGGAAAGTCTGTTTTAGATCAGTCGTGATGGAGTAGTAGGGTTCCGTGTAGCAGAGTGGTCCAGTCCAATTGGCAAATGGATCTATTCAGCTAACAGTCCAATATGCTCTAGACAGCTGGCGAGCTGCTGCTAGCAGATGGGCATTCAGGGGATGTCGCGACGAAAGGGCCTGTTGGAGAAAGAAATCCTCGAGCAGATTACGTCGGTAGTTCAGTCGTGATGGATAAGCAGGGCTTCGTGTGGTAAAAAGGGGCCCAGGCCGATTGGTAAAGATAACGTCGGTAGTCCTGTCGTGAAGAATTGGCGGGATTCCGTATCCCATCCCGGCAGTAAAAGGGGTCCAGGCTGATGGACCACTTCAGCTAGCCGGGAGATGGGCTTAGTACGGGCTAGCTCCAGGCTAATTGGTGCTTGCTTCGGGACAGAGATGTTAGCCAGGCTAGCTAGCTGCGATGATCCAGGTGAGAAGGTTCAGAGCTTGCGGTAGGAATCCGGGGATATGGAGAGAAAATAGGTCCCGTATGCTCGTTCGCTGGCTAGCTTCTGTTGGGGGTAAAGAAAAATACTTCAGAAATAAGCAGATCCACACCACATCGGTGAGAATATTTTGAGGTTTAGAAAAATATTTTAAAAAGATATGCGAAGAAAAATATATTAAAAGATATTTACATGGGACATTAGAAGATGAAGGACAAAGACGTCTGACTGCTACGCCATTTCAGATTAAAAAATTAATTCTAAAGCTATCCTGCATACACCAACCCCCCCTCTCTCTCAATGAAGACTAAAGCTATCCTACATACATACATACCCCAACCCCCTCTCTCTCTCAATGAATTCTAAAGCTATCCTACATACACCAACCCCTCCCTCTCTCAATGAAGACTAAAGCTATCCTACATACATACATACATACATACATACACCAACCCCCCTCTCTCTCTCTCTCTCAATGAAGACTAAAGCTATCCTACACACACCAACCTCCTTCCCCCTCTCTCTTGCTCTCTCTCATCTCTCTCTCTCTCTAACCTCTTCATTCTCCTCCATCCCACCCCAACCCTCCCTCTTCATGCTCCCGACCCTCAGTCTTCCTCCCACCCTCCTCCTATTGTATCCCCTTCCTTCAGGACCACCTTTAATCCACAGAGCCCTTGCTGCTCTTGTCTGCCCACCTGCCATTGCTCATGTTACGCAACACATACAGTGAGCAGCATAACAAAATTGGCACTATGGGCCTTGGTCAAAAGTAGTGTACCACAGGAAATGGGATGGCATTTGGGATACAACCCCCAGTGATGGGGAGATTTGCCTGTCATTTGTCTTAACCCTACACAGCTACTGCTGTTTCAGCTGCAGCTGCTCCACTGTGTCCTGGGAAGCTGTTATTAGTGTCAAAGATGGTTAGCAATAGTGGCTAGAGCTATCTGTACATGACTACACGTACAGGGACATTACCAGTTGTAGAGTTATTATAGCGGCTAGCATCACATGACTACACATAGAGGGAAATGACCAGATGTAGAGTTAGCATAGTGGCTAGCACCACATGGCTACACGCAGTGGTAAATTACCAGATGTAGAGTTAGCATAGCGGCTAGCACCACATGGCTACACGTAGAGGGAAATTACTAGTTGTAGAGTTAGCATAGTGGCTAGCACCACATGGCTACACGTAAGGGGAAATTACTAGTTGTAGAATTAGCATAGTGGCTAGCACCACATGGCTACACGTAGGGGGAAATTACTAGTTGTAGAGTTAGCATAGTGGCTAGCACCACATGGCTACACGCAGTGGTGAATTACCAGATGTAGAGTTAGCATAGCGGCTAGCACCACATGGCTACACGTAGAGGGAAATTACTAGTTGTAGAGTTAGCATAGCGGCTAGCACCACATGGCTACACGTAGAGGGAAATTACTAGTTGTAGAGTTAGCATAGCGGCTAGCACCACATGGCTACACATAGAGGGAAATTACCAGATGAAGAGTTAGCATAGTGGCTAGCACCACATGGCTACACGTAGAGGGAAATTACTAGTTGTAGAGTTAGCATAGTGGCTAGCACCACATGGCTACACGCAGTGGTAAATTACCAGATGTAGAGTTAGCATAGTGGCTAGCACCACATGGCTACATGCAGTGATAAAATGGGTGGTATACAGAAGATAGCCCTATTTAATGAAAGACCAAGTCGGTGTTATGGCAAGAACAGCTCAAATAAGTCAAAAGAAACAACAGTCCATCATTACTTTAAGACAGGAAGGTCAGCCAATCCTCAATATTTCAAGAACTTGTACATTTTCTTTAATAAGTGCAGTTGCAAAAACCATCAATTGCTATGATGAAACCCTGCTCTCATGAGGACTGCCACAGGAAAGGAAGACCCAGAGTTACCTCTGCTGCAGAGGATAAGTTAATTACAGTTACCAGCCTCAGAAATTGCAGCCCAAATAAAAGCTTCACAGACACATCTCAACATCAACTGTTCAGGGGAGACTAATTGAATCAGGCCTTCATGGTCAAATTGTAGCAAAGAAACCTCGACTAAAGGACACCAATAATAAGAAGAGACTTACTAAGGCCAAGAAACATGAGCAATGGACATTAGACTGTTGGAAATCTGTCCTTTGTTCTGATGAGTCCAAATTTGAGATTTTTGGTTCCAACCGCTGTGTCTTTGTGAGGCGCAGAGTAGGTGAACAGGTGATCTCTGCATGCGTGAAGCATGGAGGGGGAGGTGTGATGGTGTGGGGGTGCTTTGTTGATTACACTGTCTGTGATTTATTTAGAATTGAAGGCACACTTAACCAGTATGCCTACCACAGCATTCTGCAGAGATACACCATCCCATCTGGTTTGCGCTTAGTGGGACTATCATTTGTTTTTCAACAGGACAATGACCCAGCACACCTCCAGGCTGTGTAAGGGCTATTTGACCAAGAAGGAGAGTGATGGTGAGAAGGAGAGTGATGGTGTGCTGCCTCAGATGACATGGCCTCCACAATCACCCAACCTCAACCCCATTAAGATGGTTTGGGATGAGTTGGACCGCAGAAGGAAAAGTAGCCAACACGTGCTCAGCATATGTGGGAACTCCTTCAAGACCGTTGGAAAAACATTCAAGGTGAAGCTTGTTTTGAGAAGGCCAAGAGTGTGCAAAGCTGTCATCAGGGGAAAGGGTGGCTACTTTGAAGAATCTCAAATATAAATTATATTGTGATTTGTTTAAAACTTTTGGGGGCCCTACCTGATGCCATATGTGTTATTTCATAGTACTGATGTCTTCACTATTATTCTACAATGTAGAATCCTTGAATGAGTAGGTGTGTCCAAACTTTTGACTTGTACTGTATATACCAAGATGTTCTAATGTACCTAAACTTAAACCCAAAGCCTACATGCAATCCATATGGTACCTGAAGAGAGGTTGTTGGACTGATATTACGAGGTTATGGGATAAAGTGGGGAGAGACAGTAGTATCCTACTAGATTAATTTACTTGATTAAAGATTATATTATGACGCAGACAGAGAGTCTTGATGAAAAATATTTATGTATATTGAGATTTAACATAATCCAAGCTATGATCCTCCCCCTGCAGATGAAAACACTGCAAGCTGCTGGTCCTGTAGAACCACGGAATGCGAAATGATTCCAGAACTGGTGTGGAATTCTAATTTAGAACTACAACAAATTATAGAACTATTGCAATTCCAATAGGTTCTAGAATGGATTTTTTTTTCCTCATAAAGAAGATAAGAAATCTAATAACCAAACCATTCACAAGTTCCATTTATGTTAGTGTGTGTGAGAATGATATGCAGTGCCTCGTGAAAGTCTACACACCCCTTGCACATCACATTCGATTTTTTTAAACATTTTATTTGAAGGATGTGTAATTGTCTCGTTGACATATAAAACTCAATCCCAGGTTTTTCAGAAGACTGAGTCAGGTTTAACTCTATCTTTTTACCTGGGCTATGCTCCCTTAATATTTATTTTGATCCTCACAAACTCCCCAGTCCCTGCCGATGACAAGCATACCCATAACATGATGCTGCCACTACAATACTTGTACCTATAGTTCTTCAATTAGTCCAAAAGGAAGTAAATGTCTTTGTTGCAAACAGATGATCCGGAGTGGATTTTTTTAAACGCAGGATTTCTTCTTTTCACTTTGTGATACAGGCCAGTAATGTGGAGTGAATGTAGCTGGGACCGCGGATTGTCATGGGCTTTTTCCATCTGCCCTGCAACCTGCCCTGTCTGGAACTGTGTGGAGTACCAGCGTTAGCCTACATCGCTACCATGACATCCAAAGCCGGCTGTGAGTAACTGAGAGGACATAGTTAAAATATCCTTCATCTGTGATAGAGAAACAAACAAAAAATGACACTACAAGCAGTTAGTATAGGAAAATAGCTTCAAGAGCTTTGTCCAAATACTGATGGACTCAACTAACAAAATAATTGAATATCTGACCGAATATCTCCAATAAGCTACCCAGGACAGGGCTAAAAATGGCCCATATTAAGGTTTATTAAATCAATAACCTGCTAATATCAGATAACATTCACATATTGGCCATCTCTGAGACTCACTTAGATACTATATTTGATGATACATCAGTAGCAATACAGGGATATAACATCTACAGAAGAGACAGGAATGCCTAAGGTGGAGGTGTTGCTGTATGTGATCTGCAATCTGGTTGAGGTTATTAATCAGCCTTAAAGGTGTTTACAAACAATACATACTATATCATCCATATGTATTGATCACATTGTTTACCAGCTGTATCAATAACCATTGGATGTACATATCTAGGAAAGCCAAAGTTCCAAAGGCTTGGCCTAAAATAATGTCTAAGAGATCGTGCAAAACGTTGTGTAGTGATTCCAATGATGAAAATATGCCAGTCTCTCTTGGCTAAAAGTAGAGGAGAGACTGACTGCCTCCCTTCTTCTTTTTTTTATAAGAAACATTATGTTAAATTCAAAATTGTTTGCATAGTCAACTTACACACAGCTCTGACCCACACATAGCTCTGACCCACACACAGCTCTGACCCACACACAGCTCTGACCCACACACAGCTCTGACCCACACACAGCTCTGACCTACACACAGCTCTGACCCACACACAGCTCTGACCTACACACAGCTCTGACCCACACACAGCTCTGACCCACACACAGCTCTGACCCACACACAGCTCTGACCCACACACAGCTCTGACCCACACACAGCTCTGACCTACACAGCTCTGCCCTGACCCACACACAGCTCTGACCCACACACAGCTCTGACCCACACACAGCTCTGACCCACACACAGCTCTGACCCACACACAGCTCTGACCCACACACAGCTCTGACCCACACACAGCTCTGACCCACACACAGCTCTGACCTACACACAGCTCTGACCCACACAGCTCTGACCCACACACAGCTCTGACCCACACACAGCTCTGACCCACACACAGCTCTGACCCACACACAGCTCTGACCTACACACAGCTCTGACCTACACACAGCTCTGACCCACACACAGCTCTGACCCACACACAGCTCTGACCCACACACAGCTCTGACCCACACACAGCTCTGACCCACACACAGCTCTGACCTACACACAGCTCTGACCCACACACAGCTCTGACCCACACACAGCTCTGACCCACACACAGCTCTGACCCACACACAGCTCTGACCCACACACAGCTCTGACCCACACACAGCTCTGACCCACACACAGCTCTGACCCACACACAGCTCTGACCCACACACAGCTCTGACCCACACACAGCTCTGACCTACACACAGCTCTGACCCACACAGCTCTGACCCACACACAGCTCTGACCCTGACCTACACACAGCTCTGACCCACACACAGCTCTGACCCACACACAGCTCTGACCTACACACAGCTCTGACCCACACACAGCTCTGACCCACACACAGCTCTGACCCACCTGTCATGCCACCAGGGGTCTTTTCACAGTCCCGAACAAACCAGACCAAATTCAAGAAAAGTATATAGAGCCATGATTGCATGTAACACCCTTCCATCTCAGGTTGCTGAAGTGAACAACAAACCTGGTTTATAAAAACAGATAAAGCAACACCTCCCTCCTATTTCACCTCGATATGTTGTGTGCATGTACTGATATGTAAACTATGAGTATGATAAATAGGCAGATAAATATAGGTTGTATTTATATCGGTGTTTCTGACCCACTGGTTAACCTTTTCTTGTGGCAGCAGGTCACACATTTTGCTGCTGGGATTTCACACTGTGTTATTTAGCCTAACAGATACAGTAGTTTGTCAACATTTAATTTCTGTTTGAATCAGGCAAATATGTGTCTCTTATATAGTCATACATTTGGCAGGAAGTTAAACAATGCAGTTCGGTTTCCACCTCATTTTGTGGGCAGTGGCTACATATCCTGTCTTCCTTTGAGAGCCAGTCCTGCCTATGATGACCTCTCTCAATAGCAAGGCTCACTGAGTCTGTACATAGTCAAGGCTTTTCCTAGTTTTGGGTCAGTCCGTTGTCAGGTATTCTGCCATTGTGTACTCTCTGTTTAGAGCCAAATCAAATCAAATCAAATCAAATCAAATTTATTTATATAGCCCTTCGTACATCAGCTGATATCTCAAAGTGCTGTACAGAAACCCAGCCTAAAACCCCAAACAGCAAGCAATGCAGGTGTAGAAGCACGGTGGCTAGGAAAAACTCCCTAGAAAGGCCAAAACCTAGGAAGAAACCTAGAGAGGAACCAGGCTATGTGGGGTGGCCAGTCCTCTTCTGGCTGTGCCGGGTGGAGATTATAACAGAACATGGCCAAGATGTTCAAATGTTCATAAATGACCAGCATGGTCGAATAATAATAAGGCAGAACAGTTGAAACTGGAGCAGCAGCACAGTCAGGTGGAAGTTGAAACTGGAGCAGCAGCATGGCCAGGTGGACTGGGGACAGCAAGGAGTCATCATGTCAGGTAGTCCTGGGGCATGGTCCTAGGGCTCAGGTCAGTTGAAACTGGAACAGCAGCATTACAGCATTACATTACAAATAGCATTACAGTTTTGTCAGTTGATTGTTGATTGTTTGTTAGTATTTGTGAACAGTTGGCTGAGCTCTTCTCTAGGTTCATCTCCTTGCACGTTAGGGGTTTGTGATGGACGGTTTGGTTTGGAGATCTTCGTGGGCTATACTCAGCCTTGGCTCAGGGTCGTAAGTCGGTGGGCTGTCCCTCAATTGGTGTGGGGCTGTGCTTTGGTAAAGTGGGTGGGGTTGTATCCTGCCTGGCTGCCCCTGTCCGGGAGTATCAGTTGATGTAGTTCTGCCCTTTTCTATTCATGTTCTGTATTAGGTCATGTTCCATGTTTTGTGTGGACTCCTGGAAGAGTGGCTGCTACTTTTAATACAGCTAATGGGGATCCTAATAAAATACCAAATCATTGTACAGCCCCCCCCCCCCTGTCTCAGCCTCCAGTATCTAGTCTATGTGCACAGGTGGCTAGGGGTAAGTCTGTCCAGTATCTAGTCTATGTGCCCGGGGGGCTAGGGGACAGTCTGTCCAGTATCTAGTCTATCTGCCCGGGGGGCTGAGGGTCAGTCTGTCCAGTATCTAGTCTATGTGCCCGGGGGGCTAGGGGTCAGTCTGTCCAGTATCTAGTCTATGCACCCAGGGGGCTAGGGGTCAATCTGTCCAGTATCTAGTCTGTCCTATCTGAACTTAAGCTCCCTCTAATTCTTCCATCTCTCCCAGAGGACTTGAGTCCTAGGACCATCTGGCCTGATTACTCCTGGCTGTCCCCGTCCCCAGCCCACTTGGTCGTGCTGTTGATCCAGTTTCTGCTATGGAACCCTGACCTGTTCACCAGATGTGCTGCTGGTCCTCTATGAACAACAATCTGGGCTTAATGGCCATGTACTCTTATAATCTCCACCCGGCACAGCCAGAAGAAGACTGGCCACCTCTCAGAGCCTAGTTCCTTTTTATGGAGTTTTTTCTAGCTAACAAGCTTTAACATCTGCATTGCTTGCTGTTTAGTTTTTTAGTCTGGGTATCTGCATAATCACTTATTTAAGCTTTATTTAAAACCAGGTATGTTGACTAAGAACACATTCTCATTTACAGCAACAACCTGGAGAATACTTACAGGGGGGAGAGGATGAATGAGCCAATCGTAAGCTGTGGATGATTAGGTGACCAAGATTGGGAATTTAGCCAGGACACCAGGGTTAACACCCCTACTCTTATGATAAGTGCCATGGGATCTTTAATGACCTCAGAGAGTCAGGACACCCATTTAACATCCCATCTGAAAGACAGCACCCTACACAGGGCAATGTCACCAATCACTGCCCTGGGGCATAGGGAAATTATTTTTTTGTGACCAAAGGAAAGAGTGCTTCCTACTGGCCTCCAACACCACTTCCAGCAGAATCTGATCTCCCATCTAGTGACTGACCAGGACCAACCCTGCTTAGCTTCAGAGGCAAACCAGCAGTGGGTTCCAGGGTGTTTTGATGCTGGCTTTGTGCCAACTGCTGATGTAAAAAGGGCTTTATAAACACATTTGATTGGTTGGGCTCCGCTTTCCTTTTAGGTGGTTGTGGAATTTGACGTCTCATTCTCTGATTATGATAATTAGTGGGTATAGTCCAAATTCTGCTCTGCATGTATTTTTGGGGGTTTTGCGTTGTACTCTGAGGATATTTTTTGCAGAATTCTGCATGCAGAGTGTCAGTGGGGTGTTTTCCCCATTTTGTGAATTCTTGGTTGGTGAGTGGACCCCAGACATCACAAGCATAGAGGGAAATGGATTATATCATTGATTGGAGTATTATTAGCCAAATCCTGATTGGAATGTTGCATTTTATGTTCCTTTTGATGGCGTAGAAAGCCCTTCTTGCCTTGTCGCTCAGATCGTTCACAGACTTGTGGAAGTTACTGTACCTGTGGTGTTGATGTTTAGGCCGAGGTAGGTGTAATTCTTTGTGTTGCCTTGGGCAACGGTGACTAGGTACAATTTGTATTTATGGTCCTGGCGACTGGACCTTTTTTGGAACACCATTATTTTTGTCTTACTGAGATTTACTGTCAGGGCCCAGGTCTGACATAATCTGTCCAGAAGATCTAGGTGCTGCTGTAGGCCCTCCTTGGTTGGGGACAGAAGCACCAGTAGGGTGAGGCTGGGTGCTGCAGACTGTTCTAGAGCCGTCGCCAATTTATGAATTTAAATGTTGAAGAGGATCCGGCTCAAGCTACATCTCACCTCACGGCCCTGAGGAAATAAATCAGTGTTTTTATTGCCAATTTTAACTACGTTTTCAGGTTCTGGTAGTCTTTAATAGATCATTCTAAGATTTGTTTTTGATCATGAATATGTTTTAGATCTTTGTTCTTTGTTATAGAGCCAAACAGACTGGAGAAGTGGTTTATTCAGACATCTCCATTTGGATAGATAACTCTTGGTGTTGTTGTTTGTTTATTGTGTTCCAATTTTCCCAGAAGTGATTCCATTCTACGGATTCTTCAATTACATGAGCTGTTTCCTGTGTTTCTGTGCTCCCCCTCCCTCCCTCCCTCCCCCTCCCTCCCTCCCCCTCCCTCCCTCCCTCCCTCCCTCCCAGCCCTCTCCCTCCCTCCCTCCCTCCCTCCCAGCACTCCCCTCCCTCCCTCCCGTAGCCAGCACCCTCTCCTCCCTCCCTCCCTCCCTCCCTCCCTCCCTCCCTCCCCAGCACTCCCCTCCCTCCCTCCCTATCAGATTTTACTGTCAGCACTGTCCATCTGAAATTAAATACATTTAATTTATCAGATGTGTGTGTGTTTATCTGTGTGTGTTTGTCTGTGTGTATTTGTAGAGAGTGGAGCGTGTCATGGTAGATTAAAGCTTTGGAGAATAATCTCTATTCCTGGGTAACAGAATGTAAACCAGGGATTAGAATCAAGCCCAGACCGACCCCCTCATCTCATCTACCAGAGGGGACAGGGGACAGGGGCAGGAGAGGGGACAGGGGCAGTAGAGAGGACAGGGAGAAGGCACAGGAGGCAGGGGAAAAGGGCAGGAGAAGGAGCAGGAGAAGGGACACGTGCAGGGTGAGGGGACAAGGAGAGGGAACATGGAACAGGCCAGCATCCCGGACTCGCCTCTTCACTGTTGACATTGAGACTGGTGATTTGCGGGTACAATTTAAATGAAGCTGCCAGTTGAGGACTTATGGGGTATTTGTGACTTTTTGTCCTAAATACAAAGTGTTATGTTCGAGGCAAATCAAACACAACAAATGACTGAGTACCACTCGCCATATGTTACCATTCTCTGCATCATGTTATGGGTATGCTTGTCATCATTAAGCACTGGGGAGTTTTTCAAGATAAAAAAATCAACAGAATGGAGCGAAGCTACAGATAACAATTTAAAACACAAATCTACACTTGAGTTGCTTACCAAAAAATAAATGTATTTGAGCCAATCAGTTGTGTTGTGACAAGGTAGGGGTGGTATACAGAAGATATTTGGTAAAAGACCAAGTCCATATTATGGCAAGAACAGCTCAAATAAGCTAAGAGACACGACAGTCCATCATTACTTTAAGACATGAAGATCAGTCAATCTGGAACATTTCAAGAACTGTGAAAGATTCTTCAAGTGCAGTCAGAAAAACCATGAAGCACTATGATGAAATTAGCTCTCATGAGGATTGTGAAAGTGGCTCTCATCAGGAGCGCCACAGGACAGGAAGACCCAGAGTTACCACTGCTGCAGAGGATAAGTTCATTAGAGTCGGGGTGCTTTGCTGGTGACACTGTCTGTGATTTATTTAGAATTCAAGGCACACTTCACCATCATGGCTACCACAGCATTTTGCAGCGATATGCCATCCCATCTGGTTTGCTCTTAGTGTGGATTATCATTTGTTTTTCAACAGCAACATAATTAGACCCAACAAAATTATGAGAAAACAAAAAGATAACGATTTGACACACTGGACAGGAACATCCAAAAATCTGAGAAAACTAGAACGCTATTTGGCCCTAAACAGAGAGTATACAGGGGCAGAATACCTGACCACTGTGACTGACCCAAACTTAAGGAAAGCTTTGACTATGTACAGATTCAGTGAACATAGCCTTGCTATTGAGAAAGGCCGCCGTAGGCAGACATGGCTCTCAAGAGAAGACAGGCTATGTGCTCACTGCCCACAACATGAGGTGGAAACTGAGCTGCACTGCCTAACCTAACCATTTATCTATAACACTTGTCCTGGAGGGACCCTTTCTGCTTAAAGTACAGAAATGTATATTGTCCCTTTACAGGGAACAGTCAGTTAACTGCCTTGTTCAGGGACAGAACAACAGATTTTTATCTTGTCAGTTCAGGGATTTGAGCTAGCAAACTTTCGTTTACTAGTCAATCGCTCTAACCACTAGGACACCTGCCTCCCACAGGAAAAGCCACTACCTGCTGCCCCCCCAATATACTATGGCTTCTGCATTTCTTTATGATCTATCGTCTCAAACGGCATCCTATTCCCTGTGTAGTGCACCATTTTGGACCATACCCATAGGGGTGTCATTTGGGATGCATCTACCAGATCCAAACTGCCTATCTGCCCCCCCCCCCTGCTAAATATATTGATAGTCATTATTAGCAACTGTCCTACATCCAAACCCTGCAGGTAAAACTGTGATCTCTAGGACCCCTTGTTTCCCAGGGAAGGGTTATAACGTGACGCAGGCCAGGGACAAACCCTTAGCTGTGGTTCAAACTCATAAAAGACACTCCCTCGTCCACTTACCCTCGTCCACTTACGTCACTATCTTGGAGGGTGGTCCAAATGATTAGCCAAGCAAGGGAATTTTTCAACGTAAGCCCCTCAGTCCTCGTTGTTTATATTGGAGTTTGCGAATCTTCAATTATGTTCACTTCAGCGTCTGAAAACTAATTCAATTCGTGACGCTTGTAGATCCGGTACGAAAAGCTCAACGTCGATATGGAGTCGACATGTAAGTGTAAGTAAAAACAGCTCAACGTCAATATGGAGTCAACATGTAAGTGTAAGTAAAAACAGCTCAACGTCAATATGGAGTCGACATGTAAGTGTAAGTAAAAACAGCTCAACGTCGATATGGAGTCAACATGTAAGTGTAACTAAAAACAAATGTAAATCAGTTAGAAATTGTGCAACTAATGAACATGACGGCACAAACATGTCTCATAAAAGTAATGACGTTTTTGTTTGCTTTTGGAAAATGTAGAAATATAATATTTTCCTTCTTCAGAAGTAGCTAGGCAGGCTAAAATGATTTAGCTAATTCATTTGCTAGCTATCAAACAGTTGGCATTTATTAATAATTGTAAGTAGAAGTAGACATGCAATCATAATTGACTGTAGAGCATATAAAGCGTGGCGGCAGGTAGCCAGGTGGTTAGAGCGTTTGACTAGCAAACGCAAAGGTTGCAAGATCAAATCCCTGAGCTGACAAGGTACAAATCTGTCATTCTGCCCCTGAACAAGGCAGTCAACCCACTGTTCTTAAGATGCCATTTAGTTAGTTAGTTAAATAACTGTTTAAAAAAAACATTTAAATGCTGATTTCCAACCAAGAGTGGTCGACATAAAATAATTCCTTCCTCCCTCCTGCAAAATATACTTGTCAGGCGTTATCAGCAGTGTCCACTTAATCTGAGGGGGTAAGGGTGTTTGGACTGCAGACCCTATCAGAGTAAAAGGTAAGGGAGGGTATGATGGGTGAGTCATAAGACAAAAGAAAGGACTGGACTGTCTATGGTCCTGGTTGCTCCTTTCCCTCCCCTCCCCTCCTCCTCTCCTCTCCTCCTAGTCATGTTTGCTTTAAAGTTCTGCCTACATCTTAGTATGGAATGTAGCTATAATGCTGACATGGCATTGGCACGCACTACACTCTTAATCTCTTAATGGATGCAAGGCCATTACTAATATCCTTCTGCCAGTCATAAACTCTACAAGGTACACTATATATACAAAGTATATATATATATACTATACAAAGTTTATATCATAAACTCTATGAGGTACACTATATATACAAAGTATGTATATACTATACAAAGTTTATATTATAAACTCTACGAGGTACACTATATACACAAAGTATGTATATACTATACAAAGTTTATATTATAAACTCTACGAGGTACACTATATATACAAAGTATATATATACTATACAAAGTTTATATCATAAACTCTACGAGGTACAATATACAAAGTATGTGGACACCTATTCAAATTACTGGATTTGGTTTCAAAACACACCCATGGCTGACAGGTGTATAAAATCGAGCGCACAGCCATGCAACCTCCATAGACAAACATCTGCATTATGTAGGGTTCGAGGGCGGCAGGTAACCTAGTGGTGAGACAACTGGCCCAGTAACTGAAAGGTCACTGGCTAAAATACCCGAGACGACAAAGTGAAAAATCCGTCTGTGCCAATGAACAACCTTCCAGTTGGCACTTACCCCTAATTTGCTAATTAGCCTAGGCATTATCCAGGCATTATCCAGGCATTATCCAGGCAGTCCATGCTAAATCAAATCAGATCAAATTGTGTTTGTCACATACACATGGTTAGCAGATGTTAATGTGAGTGTAGTGAAATGCTTGTGCTTCTAGTTCCGACCATGCAGTAATATCTAACAAGTAATCTAACCTAACAATTTCACAACAACTACCTTATACACACAAGTGTAAAGGAATGAATAAGAATATGTACATAAAAATATATGAATGATTGAAGGACGAACGGCATAGGCAAGATGCAGTAGATGGTATAGAGTACAGTATGTACATATGAGATGAGTAATGTAGGGTATGTAAACATTATATAAAGTGGCATTGTTTAAAGTGGCTAGTGATACATTTCTTTCATACATTTTTCCATTATTAAAGTGGCTAGAGTTGAGTCAGTATGTTGGCAGCAGCCACTTATTAATGTTAGTGATGGCTGTTTAACAGTCTGATGGACTTGAGATAGAAGCTGTTTTTCAGTCTCTCGGTCCCTGCTTTGATGCACTTGTACTGACCTCGCCTTCTGGATGATAGTGGGGTGAACAGGCAGTGGCTCGGGTGGTTGTTGTCCTTCATGATCTTTATGGCGTTCCTGTGACATCGGGTTGTGTAGGAGTCCTGGGGGGCAGGTAGCTTGCCCCCGGTGATGCGTTGTGCAGACCTCACTACCCTCTGGAGAGCCTTACGGTTATGGGCGGAGCAGTTGCCGTACCAGGCGGTGATACAGCCCGATAAGATGCTCTCGATTGTGCATCTGTAAAAGTTTGTGAGTGTTTTTGGTGACAAGACAAGAGGCGCTGCTGCTCCTTCTTCACCACGCTGTCTGTGTGGGTGGACCATTTCAGTTTGTCTGTGATGTGTAAGCCGATGAACTTTCCCCCCTCTCCACTACTGTCCCATCGATGTGGATAGCAGGCTGCTCCCTCTGCTGTTTCCTGAAGTCCACGATCATCTCCTTTGTTTTGTTGACGTTGAGTGTGAGGTTATTTTCCTGACACCACACTCCCGAGGGCCCTCACCTCCTCACCTCCTCTTCCCTGTAGGCCGTCTCGTCGTTGTTGGTATTCAAGCCTACCACTGTAGTATCGTCTGCAAACTTGATGATTGAGTTGGAGGCCTGCATGGCCACGCAGTCGTGGGTGAACAGGGAGTACAGGAGAGGACTGAGAACGCACCTTGTGGGGCCCCAGTGTTGAGGATCAGCGGGGTGGAGATGTTGTTACCTACCGTCACCACCTGGGGGCGGCCCGTCAGGAAGTCCAGTACCCAGTTGGACAGGGCGGGGTCGAGACCCAGGGTCTCGAGTTTGCAGGGTACTATGGTGTTAAATGCTGACCTGCAGTCGATGAACAGCATTCTTACATAGGTATTCCTCTTGTCCAGATGGTTTAGGGCAGTGTGCAGTATGATTGCGATTGCATCGTCTGTGGACCAATTGGGGTGGTAAGCAAATTGGAGTTGGTCTATGGTGTCAGGTAGGGTGGAGGTGATATGGTCCTTGACTAGTCACTCAAAGCACTTCCTGATGACAGAAGTGAGTGCTACGGGACGGTAGTCATTTAGCTCAGTTACCTTAGCTTTCTTGGGAACAGGAACAATGGTGGGAACAGCAGACTGGGATAAGGATTGATTGAATATGTCCGTAAACACACCAGCCAGCTGGTCTGCACATGCTTCGAGGACACGGCTGGGGATGCCTTCTGGGCCTGCATCCTTGCGAGGGGTTAACACTTTCAAAATCTTTATTCACGTTGGCTGCAGTGAAGGAGAGCCCGCAGGTTTTGGTAGCGGGCCATGTCAGTGGCACTGTATTGTCCTCAAAACGAGCAACGAAGTTGTTTAGTCTGTCTGGGAGCAAGACATCGTGGTCCGCGACGCGGCTGTGTTTTTTGTTTGTAGTCCGTGATTGACTGTAGACCCTGCCACATACCTCTCCTGTCTGAGCCGTTGAATTGCGACTCTACTTTGTCTCTATACTGACGCATAGCTTGTTTGATTGCCTTGCGGAGGGAATAGCTACACTGTTTGTATTCGGTCATGTTTCCGGTCACCTTGCCCTGATTAAAAGCAGTGGTTTGTGCTTTCAGTTTTGCATGAATGCTGCCATCAATCCACGGTTTCTGGATGGGGAATGTTTTAATAGACTCTGTGGGTACAACATCAACGATGCACTTGCTAACAAACTCGCTCCCCGAATCAGCGTATTAATCAATGTTGTTGTTCAACGCTATGCGAGAACATATCCCAGTCCACATGATCGAATCAATCTTGAAGCGTGGAATCCGATTGGTCGGACCAGCGTTGAACAGACCTGAGCGCGGGTGCTTCCTGTTTTACTTTCTGTCTATAGGCTGGGAGGAACAAAATGGAGTCATGGTCAGATTTTCCGAAAGGAGGGCGGGGGAGGGCTTTGTATTCGTCACAAAAGTTAGAATAGCAATAATTTTGCCAGCCCGGGTCACGCAATCGATATGCTGATAGAATTTAGGGAGCTTTGTTTTCAGATTACCTTGTTAAAATCCCCAGCTACAATAAATGCATCCCCAGGATATGTGGTTTCCAGTTTACACAGAGTCGAATGAAGTTCTTTCAAGGCCGTCAATGAGTCTGCTTGGGGGGAATATACACGACTGTGATTATGATCGAAGAGAATTCTCTTGCGGTCGGTATTTGATTGTGAGGAATTCTAAGTCAGGTGAACTAAAGGACTTGAGTTCCTGCGTGTTGTTATGATCACACCACGTCTTGTTACTCATAAGGCATACACCCCCGCCCTTCTTCTTACCAGAGAGAGATGCTTGTTTCTGTCGGCGCGATACGTGAAGAAACCAGGTGGCTGTACCGACTCCGATAGCGTGTCTCAAGTGAGCCATGTTTCCTTGAAACAAAGAACGTTACAGTCTCTGATGTCTCTCTGGAAGGCAACCTTTGCTCGGATTTTGTCTACCTTGTTGTCAAGAGACTGGACATTGGCGAGTAGTATACTCGGGAGTGGTGGGCGATGTGCCCGTCTACGGAGCCTGACCAGAAGACCGCTCCGTATGCCCCTTCTGCGGAGCCTTTATTTTGGGTCGCCGGCTGGGATCCAATCCATTATCCTGGATGGTGTGCAAAACAGAGGATCCGCTTCGGGAAAGTATTCCTGGTCGTAATGTTGGTGAGTTGATGTTGCTCTTATATCCAATAGTTCCTCCCGACTGTATGTAATAAAACCTAAGATTTCCTGGGGTAACAATGTTAGAAATAATACATAAAAAAACATATAATGCATAGTTTCCTAGGAATGTGAAGCGAGGCGGCCATCTCTGTCGGCGCCGGAGGTTTTGCTGCTAGCCAATGGCAGAACAACAAGAATGCTTTTACATGCACTTTTCTACCCCTCACAAGTATCTAGCTGGCTAACAAGGTGCCATGTTCTACTGAGCTACAGAGGATCTAGCTAGCTAACAAGGTGCCATGTTCTACTGAGCTACAGAGGATCTAGCTAGCTAACAAGGTGCCGTGTTCTACTGAGCTACAGAGGATCTAGCTAGCTAACAAGGTACCATGTTCTACTGAGCTACAGAGGATCTAGCTAGCTAACAAGGTACCATGTTCCCTGCTACAGACTGGGCTACAGAGGATCTACAGTCAGAGGATCTAGCCTAACAAGGTACTATGTTCTACTGTTCTTGAGAATGTTCTACTACAGAGGATCTAATTTCCTAACAAAGTTTGCTGCTAACAAGGTCAGTGTCTTTAGACTGAGCTATTTTTTGGGGTACAGAGGATCTACAGTCAGATGTTAGTTTGCTGCTTCATGTCTTTAATATACTGTTAGTATGGAAATACTGAAGCTTAATTATAAGTGTCAAAGGCTTTTATTGACAATTACATGAATTACATGAGGTTGATGTAAAGAGTTAATATTTGCAGTGTTGACCCTTCTTTTTCAAGACTTCTGCAATCCACCCTGGGTTAACTTCTGGGCCACATCCTGACTGATGGCAGCCCATTCTTGCATAATCAATGCTTGGAGTTTGTTAGAATTTGTGGGTTTTTGTTTGTCCACCCGCCTCTTGAGGATTGACCAGAAGTTCTCAATGGGATTAAGGTCTGGGGAGTTTCCTGGCCATGCACCCAAAATATCGATGTTTTGTTCCCCGAGACACTTAGTTATCACTTTTGCCTTATGGCAAGGTTCTCTATCATGCTGGAAAAGGAATTGCCATCACCAAACTGTTCCTGGATGGTTGGGAGAAGTTGCTCTCGGAGGATGTGTTGGTACCATTCTTTATTCACGGCTGTGTTCTTAGGCAAAATTGTGAGTGAACCCACTCCCTTGGCTGAGAAGAAACCCCAAACATGAATGGTCTCAGGATGCTTTACTGTTGGCATGACACAGGACTGATGGTAGCGCTCACCTTGTCTTATCCGGACAAGCTTTTTTCCGGATGCCCCAAACAATCGGAAAGGGGATTCATCAGAGAAAATGACTTTACCCCAGTCCTCGGCAGTCCAATCCCCATACCTTTCGCAGAATATCAGTCTGTCCCTTATGTTTTTCCCAGAGAGAAGTGTCTTCTTTGCTGCCCTTCTTGACACCAGGCCATCCTCCAAAAGTCTTAGCCTCACTGTGCGTGCAGATGCACTCACATCTGCCTGCTGCCATTCCTGAGCAATCTCTGTACTGGTGGTGCCCCGATCCCGCAGCTGAATCAACTTTAAGAGACTGTCCTTGCGCTTGCTGGACTTTCTTGGGCACACTGAAGCCTTCTTCACAACAATTGAACCGCTCTCCTTGAAGTTCTTGATAATCAGACAAATGGCTGATTTAGGTGCAATCTTACTGGCAGCAATATCCTTGCCCCTGAAGCCCTTTTTGTGCAAAGCAATGATGTTTGCATGTGTTTCCTTGCAGGTAACCATGGTTGACAGAGGAAGAACAATGATTCCAAGCACCACCCCCCACTTGAAGCTTTCAGTCTGTTATTTGAACTCAATCAGCATGATAGAGTGATTTCCAGCCTTGTTCTCGTCAACACTCACACCTGTGTTAACGAGAGAATCACTGACATAATGTCAGCTGGTCCTTTTGTGGCAGGGCTGAAATGCAGTGGAAATGTTTTTGGGGGGTTTTCAGTTAATTTGCATGGCAAAGAGGGACTTTGCAATTAATTGCAATTCATCTGATCACTCTTCATAACATTCTCGAGTAGATGCAAATTGCCATCATACAAACTGAGGCAAAAAACTTGATATTTGCGAAAATTGATATTTGTGTCATTCTCAAAACTTTTGGCCACGACTGTAGCTAGCGAACAAGGCACCATGCTCTACTGAGCTACAGAGAACTTAAGAGGATCTAGCTAGCTAACAAGGTACCACGTTCTACTGAGCTACAGAGGATCTAGCTAGCTAACAAGGTACCACATTCTACTGAGCTACAGAGGATCTAGCTAGCTAACAATGAGCCATGTTCTACTGAGATACAGAGGATCTAGCTAGCTAACAAGGTACCGTGTTCTACTGAGATACAGAGAATCTAGCTAGCTAACAAGGTACTGTGTTCTACTGAGCTACAGAGGATCTAGCTAGCTAACAAGGTACCATGTTCTACGGAGCTACAGAGGATCTAGCTAGCTAACAAGGCATATCTCTGTCTATGTCTGTGGTTAATTAAGTGGAGGTGGTTGTCCTATAGCTCATCTATTCATTTTTTCATGCATCACTGATCACACATTTAACAGGCTATAATGTCATCTATTCCCACGGGAGATATAAACGGCTTATCAATGTCAAGAATGTAATAAAAACGGGACTTTATAAGTTCTTAAAACTAATAAGATATTTTACAGGAAACATACCGTTGTCACACCCTGACCATAGTTTGCTTTGTATGTTTCTATGTTTTGGTTGGTCAGGGTGTGATCTGAGTGGGCATTCTATGTTGTGTGTCTAGTTTGTCTATTTCTATGTCTGGCCTGATATGGTTCTCAATCAGAGGCAGGTGTTAGTCATTGTCTCTGATTGGGAACCATATTTAGGTAGCCTGGGTTTCACTGTGTGTTTGTGGGTGATTGTTCCTGTCTGTCTTCCTGTCCGGATAGGGCTGTTTTAGGTTTTCACTTTTCTTGTTTTGTTAGTTTATTCATGTCTAGTGTCTTTATTAAAAAAACATGAATAACCACCACGCTGCGTTTTGGTCCACCTCTCCTTCACCTAAAGAAAACCGTTACAGAATCACCCACCACAACAGGACCAAGCAGCGTGGTAACGGGCAACAGCAGCTAAAAGAGGAATGGACATGGAAGGACGGTTTGGACGGCAAGAATATGGACTATAGTACATGGGAGGAAATAGACAGGTGGGCGGTCGACCCAGGGATGCTGCCGGAGCCCGCCTGGGATTCGATGGAGCAGTGCGCAGAAGGTTACAGGAGAATGAGGTTGGCGAAGCAAGCATGGCGGCGCGGATGGAAGCCCGAGAGTCAGCCCCAAAAATTTCTTGGGGGCGGGCACAGGGGGAGTGTGGCAGAGTCAGGAGTCAGACCTGAGCAAACTCCCCCCGTTTATCGTGAGGAGCCAAGGAGGAGCTCAGAACCAGAGCTGGTGTTGGAGGTGAGCGAAGCAGAGACTGTGAAGGAGTTAATGGGGTAATTGGAGGAGAGAGATATGAGGGAGTTGCTGGTTTGGTGCATGAGGCACGACATTCGACCGACGGAGCGTGTCAGGGATTTAATGGCACCTGGGTCAGCTCTCCATACTCATCCTGAGGTGCGTGCTAGGGGTCTGGTGAAGACTGTGCCAGCCTCACGCACCAGGCCTCCTGTGCATCTCCCTAGCCTTGCACGTCCTGTGCCATCTCAGCACTACAGTGCTCCTAGCAGTGCTAACCGTGGCAGGCGTGGTGCTGGTCAGGCACTGTGTTATGCGGTGGTTCGCACGGTGTCCCCAGTACGCGTGCTTAGCCCGGTGCGCTACATCCTAGCTTCTCACATCTGCCGGGCTAGGGTGAAGATCCAGCCAGGGCGGTTGGTGCCAGCCCTGCTCTCAAGATCTCCAGTACAAGTTCACGGTCCGGTCCATCCAGTGCCACCTCCACACACCAGCCCTCCGGTGGCAGCTCCCCGCACCAGGCTTCCTGTGCGTGTGCTCGGCCCAGTACCACCAGTGCCAGCACCACGAATCAGGCCTACAGTGCGTCCCGCCTGTCCAGCGCTGCCGGGGCCTTCCTCCTCTCCAGCGCTACCAGAGCTCCCGCCCCTCAGCCCAGAGGTGCAAGAGCCCCTCATTCCAGAGGCGCCAGAGCTCCTTAGTCCAGCGCTGCCAGAGCCTTCCTCTCCAGCGTTGCCGGAGCTTCCCGTCTGCCCAGCGCCATCTGAGCTACCCGTCTCTCCAGTGCTGCCGGAGTCTCCCGCCTGTCCGGCGCTGCTGCCGGAGTCTCCCGCCCGTCCGGCGCTGCTGCCAGAGTCTCCCGCCCGTCCGGCGCTGCTGCCGGAGTCTCCCGCGCCTTCCGGCGCTGCTCAGCCCAGAGTCGCCCGAGCCCTCAGCCCAGCTGCGCCAGAGCTCCCTCCCACCCAGAGCTGCTGCCAGAGCCCCTCAGCCCAGAGGCGCCAGAGCCCCTCAGCCCAGAGCTGCCGCCCCCCTGTCCCTCAGCTGCCGCCCCTCTGTCCCGAGCTGCCGCCCTTCTGTCCCGAGCTGCCCCTCAGTCCAGTGGGGTCATTAAGTAGGGTTGCCATGGCTAGGAGGCCACGGAAGCGGACAAGGTGGGGGACTAAGACTACGGTGAAGTGGGGCCAAGTCCAGCACCAGGGGCGGACAGATGCCCCACCCAGACCCTCCCCAATAGGTTCGGGGTTTGCGTCCGGAGTCCGCACCTTGGGGGGGTGTACTGTCACACCCTGACCATAGTTTGCTTTGTATGTTTCTATGTTTTAGTTGGTCAGGGTGTGATCTGAGTGGGCATTCTATGTTGGATGTCTTGTTTGTCTATTTCTATGTCTGGCCTGATATGGTTCTCAATCAGAGGCAGGTGTTAGTCATTGTCTCTGATTGGGAACCATATTTAGGTAGCCTGGGTTTCACTGTGTGTTTGTGGGTGATTGTTCCTGTCTCTGTGTTTTGCACCAGATAGGGCTGTTTTAGGTTTTCACTTTTCTTGTTTTGTTAGTTTATTCATGTATAGCGTCTTTATTAAAAAACATGAATAACCACCACGCTGCGTTTTGGTCCGCCTCTCCTTCACCTAAAGAAAACCGTTACAACCGTAAAGTCTATCTGTAAGGATAAAGGGTAAAACATACTGAGGGAGAGTATTCCAAGCCTTGGTCACACACACACACACACACACACACACACACACACACACACACACTGTCCGCAGACAGTGTCATTACAGAGCCAGGGGCTCATCCCTGAGTGGGTAGGTGTGAGGGTGGGTATGTGGGCTGTATGTGCATGTCTCCATGTCTGTTTGCGTGTGTTAGCCTGCATGCTTGAACTTTAGTTGGCTTCTAAATGTTGATGTCTCATTTATTTTAAATGTGATTATTCACCCATCAGTAATTACAAAAAAACAATCAATGATTCAAGTGTAGCGTGATGAATTGAATGGCGTTCACCCCAGTTGACATTATACAACTATGAATGGTGTGACATTGAGATTTTTAGCAAATGTCATCTTCTGAATAGTGACAGGGTATATTTAAACCATTAAAGGGGCGCTGTGAAATCCCTTTTATTCAGCTCAGCAGTCGTGTCTCTAAGCGCTTCACTATGTGATAAGCGTGACGGTTGATTGTTAACCGGAAAATGGATCGTTTAGCCAACCCCAACCTGAGTCAGTGGGTTATTTTGCAGTGTGTGTGTGTATGTAACCTACAGTTCAGTCTAATGTGTTGAGGCTTACTGTTCTGGTAGAGGTCACCTTCACAGTTCACTGATTGAAGGCATTTTCCTCTTCATCATCCCTCTTCATCCCTCTTCATCCTCCCTCATCGTCATCTTCATCCCTCGCTCTTCATCCCTCTTTATCCCCCCTCTTCATCCTCCCTCATCCTCCCTCTTCATCCCTCTTCATCATCCCTCATCATCCCTCTATATCCTCCCTCATCCTCTTCATCCTCCCTCTTCATCATCACTCATCCTCCCTCTTCATCATCCCTCTTCATCATCACTCATCATCCCTCTTCATCCTCCCTTTTCATCCCCCTTCATCCCTCTCTTCCTCCATCTCTCTTCATTCCTCTATATTCACCCTCCCTCAATCTCCCTCATCCTCCCTCTTCATCCCTCTCACATCATCCTTCCCACTTCATCCCTCCCACTTCATCCCTCTCCACCTCCCCTCTGTCCTGTATTTCCCTCATCCCTCATCCCCCTCCTCTCTCTTCTCTCGTATCTATCTTTGTCTCCTCTATATCCCCCTCTCTCCTCTCTCCTCTCCTCTCCTCTCCTCGTCCCCCCATTCCCAGGGTGGTTGTTATCATTTGCAGTAATTTATATTTCCTCTAGACCTGTCAGATGGTCCACAAACACCTGTTCCCCCACACACACCTGGTCCGCCCACACACACCTGGTCCCCCCACACACCTGCTTCCCACACACACCTGGTCCCCCACACACACCTGTTCCACCCACACACACCTGGTCCCCCCACACACACCTGGTCCCCCACACACACCTGGTTCCCACACACACCTGGTCCCCCCACACACACCTGGTCCCCCCACACACCTGTTCCACCCACACACCTGGTCCCCCACACACACCTGGTCCCCCCCACACACACCTGGTCCCCCCACACACACCTGGTTCCCACACACACACACCTGGTTTCCATACACCTGGTCCCCCTACACACACCTGCTCCCCCCACAAACACCTGTTCCCCCACACATCTGGTTCCCACACACACTGGTCCCCCACACACACCTGTTCCCCCACACACCTGGTTCCCACACACCTGTTCCCCCACACACCTGGTTCCCACACAACTGGTCCCCCACACACACCTGTTCCCCCACATACCTGGTTCCCCCCACACACCTGGTCCCCCCACACACACTGTTCCCACACACACCTGGTTCCCCTACACACACCTGGTCCCCATACACACCTGGTCCCCACACACACCTGTTCCCCCACACACACCTGGTCCCCACACACACACCTGGTTCCCACAGACATCTGGTGTGGAAGCAGTCCACTCCCTCAACCCATTGATCCTCTGAGGGGAGGACATGGTCCTCTCTCAAAACATCAACCTTCCTCTTCCATGGCTTCCTCCCGCTCGCTAGGACAGGAGAAAACCCGATCAAGGTCCTAGAAGCTAAAGGCATCTTTGTACCGCTTGACAATGGAGAGGACAATATCTATAAGGCCCTGAAAAGACTGTAGGTCCATCTCCCCACTGGCCCTGGTCAAACATAATGCACTAAACAGAGAATAGGATGCCATTTGAGATGTGGACTAGAGACATCCAATCTCTAGAGGTTGTCAAGGAAGTGCCCACTGTCTAGTGGTGTGATATACTCTGGTCTACAATATGTAGTTTGACTAGGTCTGCGTCCCAAATGGCATACAATGCCCTTTATAGTGCACTGCTCCTTTTAAAGAGAGTATTGCCTTGAAAGAAAGTGCACCTATTGTTAGATGGGTAAAAAATAAAAAATAAACAGACATTGAAAAAAAAACTTTGATTATGGTGAAGTTATTAATTACACTTTGGATGGTGTAACAATACACCTAGTCACTACAACGATACAGGCGTCCTTCCTAACTTAGGTGCCGGAGAGAAAGGAAACTGCTCAGGGGTTTCACCATGTGGCCAATAGAGACTTTTAAACAGTCACAGAGTTGAATGACTGTGATAGGAGGAAACTGAGGATGGATCAACAACATTGTAGTTATTCCACAAAACCTAAATGGCAGAGTGAAAATAAGGAAGCTTGTACAGAATAAAAACATGCCAAAAATGTGGGAAAGCAATTAACTTTTTGTTAAGTGTTATTTTGGGGCAAATCCAATAGAACACATTACTGAGTATCACTCTCCATATTTTCAAACATATTTGTGACTGCATCATGTTATGGGTATGCTTATAATCTTTAAGGACGGGGGAGTTTTCCAGGATATAAAAAGAACTGGCTAAGCACAGGCAAAATCCAAGAGGAAATCATGGTTCCGCCTGCATTCCACCAGACACTGGGAGAATAATTCACTTTAAAGCAGGACCATAACCTAAAACACAAGGCCAAATATACACTGGAGTTGCTTACCTAGAAGACAGTGAATGTTCCTTAATGGCCGGGTTACAGTTTTGACATAAATCGGCATGAAAATCTATGGCAAGACCTGAAAATTGTTGTCTTGCAATGATCAACAACCAATTTGACAGAGCGTGAAGACTTTAGAAAACTATGAATGGGCAAATGTTGCACAATCCAGGTGTGGAAAGCTCTTGGAGACTTACCCAGGAATTCACACAGCTGTCAAAGGTGATTCTAACATGTATTGACTCGGGGGTGTGAATAGTTCTGTCAATGTCTGTTTTTTATTTTCAATAAATGAAAATGTCTTCATTATGGGGTATTGTGTGTAGAGATGGGTGTGTACATTTTGAATTCAGGCTGTAACACAGCAGAATGAGGAATAGGTCAAGGGGTGTGAATACTAAGTTAAGGCACTGTATTATAGTGTTTGACCAGGTGCTCTAGTGGGGGAGATGGACCATTAAGCTTTACAGTATCTCTGACAGGCATCACATTTTACCTTCCTACCTCAGTCACACCAGCTGGCTAAATACCTCTGTTCTACACCACATTGACTTTAATGACAGTTATATCTTCAGAAATAAAATGATATTCCTATTATTGAGTCCAAAAATCATGATATTGCTTCTCAACGGTGTATTTAACAGACTTTTGATTTAAATCAGCTCACTAGAGATCATACCTTGAATTAGCAGAATGATGATGATGATGATGTCAACAGCATGGAGGCATTGTTGGCATACCTCTGTCTGTGTGTGGCATATCTGTGTGTGTCTGTGTTAGGGTGGCAGGGTAGCCTAGTGGTTAGAGCTTTGGGCTAGTAACCGAAAGGTTGCAAGTTCAAATCCCTGAGCTGACAAGGTACAACTCTGTCGTTCTGCCCCTGAACAAGGCAGTTAACCCTAGGCCGTCATTGAAAATAAGAATTTGTTCTCAACTGAGGTTAAAAAAATATATATATCTCTGTGCGGCATAACTTGGTGTGTGTCATGTTATTGTGGGTCTATTGTGAGAAGGCCCTGAGCCCTGGACATAAAATAAAATCACCCAGTCAAGGGATGCGTCCCAATATAGCCCACTAATTTGGGCCTTATGTAGGGAATAGGGTGCCATTTGGGACCAGGTCTCCCTGACCTCTCTCTGTCAATCTGGGTTCCCTAACCATGGGGCGCACATAGACATTTGTTTCCTGTCTGTCATGAAGAACTCTGGGTAAATCAAGGTGAACATTAAACAATGTCCGCTCTGGGAGAATCTTAAAACCACAACCACCCCGTCCATGGGATAGAATCTGGAACCGTAGATATTCTAGAATTCTATATTCTAGGCTAGAATATCTACGGTTCCAGATTCTATCCCATGGACCCATGTGGAGGAGGGATGTACAATAGGAGGAGGGATGTACAATAGGAGGAGGGAACACCGAGTGTTCTGAGAATGGAAAAGGACAATGAAAGGGAATTCTGAACAAGCTCACCATAACCTATGACTGCATTCCAAATGGCACCCTGTTCCCTGTAGCGGCACGGCACTTTGACAAGGCCTCATAAGGATGCACTTACCCTAAACATAGGGCACTACATACGTATATACAAAATAGGGTGCTATTTTGGACAAATTGCATGTCATTATATAATTAAATGCGGCTTTTGATTGTTGTCATGAAAGGGAAGTGGATTTATGATGAGGACATTGGAGACAACGACTGCACAACACAGACTTTCTGTCAACTGTTCAATTGTCCCCAGCTGGACTTCTTGGTATGTACAGTTAGTTGCTTTGCGGAAAATTTATGTCATGTGCAGTACCACCCAGTAGACTGCTATCCCAGTAGACTGCTATCCCAGTAGACTACTATCCCAGTAGACTACTATCCCAGTAGACTACTATCCCAGTATACTACTATCCCAGTATACTACTATCCCAGTAGACTACTATCCCAGTATACTACTATCCCAGTATACTACTATCCCAGTATACTACTATCCCACTAGACTACTATTCCAGTATACTACTAACCCACTAAAGACTACTATCATGCTAATACAGTCATTAATTCGACTACCACACTAGCCTAATGTTTTATAACACTAACATTTGAAACATTGTACATTTACTTTGACTACCATGCCGATGCTGTACTTTGGGACTGGATGGAGACAGAGAGATAAAGGATAGATGGAGGAATGGACCAAATTCACTGAGAGAGGATAGAAAATGGTTGGAAGAGAATATATGCGAGGCAGACACATGCATACAATATAGATCAATATTTGAATTATTTATTTTAGACAGTCATTCTTGCTCATCTTAATCACAGATCGTTTCAGACCCACTGCACATTCACACACAGCCCATGGAGGTTCTGTCTGGCTGACTGACTGGCTGGCTGGCTGGCTGGTTGGCTGACTGGCTGACTGGCTAGTTGGTTGGCTGGCTGACTGGCTGGTTGACTGACTGGTTGGCTGGCTGGCTGGCTGGCTGGCTGACTGGCTGGCTGGCTGGTTGGCTGACTGGCTGGCTGGCTGGTTGGCTGACTGGCTGACTGGCTAGTTGGTTGGCTGGCTGACTGGCTGGTTGACTGACTGGCTGACTGGCTGGCTGGTTGGCTGACTGGCTGGCTGACTGGCTGGTTGGCTGACTGGCTGGCTGACTGGCTGGTTTGCTGGTTGGCTGGTTGGTTGGCTCACACTCGACGTGAACAGCATTGATGTAAACAAATGGTAATCTCTAATGACACGCAGCTCATTCCTCCTGCCGTGACGTGATGTTTACCCCGGTAAATATCACGTCAATCCTCTGCCTCATGAGGCTTTTCTGTCTGTGTGTGTTTACCGCCAGTAATAATGTCTCACTGTTGTATGTAATTAAATTAAAGGATTATCTCAAGCAAGTAGCAGTGTGGTATTGATCTCCCCAGCTCCCTGCTTACCTAGGCTGCATTCTAAATTGCGCCCTATTCCCTACGTAGCGCAACACTTTCTACCTGGGCCCTATTCATTAAAAAACTAGTGCACTACGTAGGAAATAACAGCCCTTTTTATCGTAAAGCTTTGCTCCAATAGCTGGTGGGTGTTGGGCACTGAGTGTGTTCTGCAGTGTGTTCCTCAATTTGTTCCTCAATTTATTCCTCAGTTTGTTCCTCAATTTATTCCTCAGTTTGTTTCTCAGTGTGTTCCTCAGTTTGTTCCTCAGTGTGTTCCTCAATTTATTCCTCAGTGTGTTCCTCAATTTATTCCTCAGTGTGTTCCTCAATTTATTCCTCAGTTTGTTCCTCAGTGTGTTCCTCAATTTATTCCTCAGTGTGTTCCTCAATTTATTCCTCAGTTTGTTCCTCAGTGTGTTCCTCAATTTGTTCCTCAGTGTGTTCCTCAATGTGTTCTTCAGTGTGTTCCTCAATTTATTCCTCAGTGTGTTCCTCAGTGTGTTCCTCAGTGTGTTCCTCAGTGTGTTCCTCAGTGTGTTCCTCAATTTATTCCTCAGTGTGTTCCTCAGTGTGTTCCTCAGTGTGTTCCTCAATGTGTTCTTCAGTGTGTTCCTCAGTTTGTTCCTCAGTGTGTTCCTCAATTTATTCCTCAGTGTTTTTCTCAGTGTGTTCCTCAGTGTGTTCCTCAGTGTGTTCCTCAGTGTGTTCCTCAATTTATTCCTCAGTGTGTTCCTCAATGTGTTCTTCAGTGTGTTCCTCAGTTTGTTCCTCAGTGTGTTCCTCAATTTATTCCTCAGTGTTTTTCTCAGTGTGTTCCTCAGTGTGTTCCTCAGTGTGTTCTTCAGTGTGTTCCTCAATTTATTCCTCAGTGTTTTTCTCAGTGTGTTCCTCAGTGTGTTCCTCAGTTTGTTCCTCAGTGTGTTCTTCAGTGTGTTCCTCAGTGTGTTCCTCAGTTTGTTCCTCAGTGTGTTCTTCAGTGTGTTCCTCAGTGTGTTCCTCAGTGTGTTCCTCAGTGTGTTCCTCAGTGTGTTCTTCAGTGTGTTCCTCAGTGTGTTCCTCAGTGTGTTCCTCAGTGTGTTCCTCAGTGTGTTCCTCAGTGTGTTCCTCAGTGTGTTCCTCAGTGTGTTCCTCAGTGTGTTCTTCAGTGTGTTCCTCAGTGTGTTCCTCAATTTATTCCTCAGTGTTTTTCTCAGTGTGTTCCTCAGTGTGTTCCTCAATTTATTCCTCAGTGTTTTTCTCAGTGTGTTCCTCAGTGTGTTCCTCAATGTGTTCCTCAGTGTGTTCTTCAGTGTGTTCCTCAATGTGTTCCTCAGTGTGTTCCTCAGTGTGTTCCTCAATTTATTCCTCAGTGTTTTTCTCAGTGTGTTCTTCAGTGTGTTCTTCAGTGTGTTCCTCAATTTATTCCTCAGTGTTTTCTCAGTGTGTTCCTCAGTGTGTTCCTCAGTGTGTTCCTCAGTGTGTTCTTCAGTGTGTTCCTCAATTTATTCCTCAGTGTTTTTCTCAGTGTGTTCTTCAGTGTGTTCTTCAGTGTGTTCCTCAATTTGTTCCTCAGTGTTTTCTCAGTGTGTTCCTCAGTGTGTTCCTCAGTGTGTTCCTCAGTGTGTTCTTCAGTGTGTTCCTCAATTTATTCCTCAGTGTTTTTCTCAGTGTGTTCCTCAGTGTGTCCCTCAGTTTGTTCCTCAGTGTGTTCTTCAGTGTGTTCCTCAGTGTGTTCCTCAGTGTGTTCCTCAGTGTGTTCCTCAGTGTGTTCCTCAGTGTGTTCTTCAGTGTGTTCCTCAGTGTGTTCTTCATTCTGTTCCTCAGTGTGTTCCTCAATTTATTCCTCAGTGTTTTTCTCAGTGTGTTCCTCAGTGTGTTCCTCAATGTGTTCCTCAGTGTGTTCTTCAGTGTGTTCCTCAATGTGTTCCTCAGTGTGTTCCTCAGTGTGTTCCTCAATGTGTTCTTCAGTGTGTTCCTCAGTGTGTTCTTCAGTGTGTTCCTCAGTGTGTTCTTCAGTGTGTTCCTCAGTGTGTTCCTCAGTGTGTTCCTCAGTGTGTTCCTCAGTGTGTTCCTCAGTGTGTTCTTCAGTGTGTTCCTCAGTGTGTTCTTCAGTGTGTTCCTCAGTTTGTTCCTCAGTGTGTTCCTCAGTGTGTTTCCCTCGGTGTGAGATGGGACTCAACAATCAGGGGGGTGGTGGGGAGGGGGACTCACCACCTGGATTCGGTTTTATGTAGCAAAATGTGAAATCATGTTTTTTATATCAGAGCTACAAAATGGTATATCATCCACTGTAGTTGAGAAACAATGGGAAAGTTATTCTGCTTTGAAAGTTGATCAACTTGTAAACTCACTTTTGGGGAAATCGCCTGTGAATGTTTTGGTATCTAATGAAGAGCTCTTCTGTCACATCCTGACCATAGTTTTGCTTTGTATGTTTCTATGTTTTGTTTGGTCAGGGTGTGATCTCAGTGGGCATTCTATGTTGTATGTCTAGTTTGTCTGTTTCTGTGTTTGGCCTGGTATGGTTCTCAATCAGAGGCAGCTGTCGATTGTTGTCCCTGATTGAGAACCATACTTAGGCAGCCTGGTTGTCCCTGATTGAGAACCATACTTAGGCAGCCTGGTTGTCCCTGATTGAGAACCATACTTAGGTAGCCTGGTTGTCCCTGATTGAGAACCATACTTAGGTAGCCTGGTTGTCCCTGATTGAGAACCATACTTAGGTAGCCTGGTTGTCCCTGATTGAGAACCATACTTAGGTAGCCTGGTTGTCCCTGATTGAGAACCATACTTAGGTAGCCTGGTTGTCCCTGATTGAGAACCATACTTAGGTAGCCTGGTTGTCCCTGATTGAGAACCATACTTAGGTAGCCTGGTTGTCCCTGATTGAGAATCCATACTTAGGTAGCCTGGTTGTCCCTGATTGAGAATCATACTTAGGTAGCCTGGTTGTCCCTGATTGAGAACCATACTTAGGTAGCCTGGTTGTCCCTGATTGAGAACCATACTTAGGTAGCCTGGTTGTCCCTGATTGAGAACCATACTTAGGTAGCCTGGTTGTCCCTGATTGAGAACCATATTTAAGTAGCCTGGTTGTCCCTGATTGAGAATCATACTTAGGTAGCCTGGTTGTCCCTGATTGAGAATCATACTTAAGTAGCCTGGTTGTCCCTGATTGAGAACCATACTTAGGTAGCCTGGTTGTCCCTGATTGAGAACCATACTTAGGTAGCCTGGTTGTCCCTGATTGAGAACCATACTTAGGTAGCCTGGTTGTCCCTGATTGAGAACCATACTTAGGTAGCCTGGTTGTCCCTGATTGAGAACCATACTTAGGTAGCCTGGTTGTCCCTGATTGAGAACCATACTTAGGTAGCCTGGTTGTCCCTGATTGAGAACCATACTTAGGTAGCCTGGTTGTCCCTGATTGAGAACCATACTTAGGTAGCCTGGTTGTCCCTGATTGAGAACCATACTTAGGTAGCCTGGTTGTCCCTGATTGAGAACCATACTTAGGTAGCCTGGTTGTCCCTGATTGAGAACCATACTTAGGTAGCCTGGTTGTCCCTGATTGAGAATCATACTTAGGTAGCCTGGTTGTCCCTGATTGAGAACCATACTTAGGTAGCCTGGTTGTCCCTGATTGAGAACCATACTTAGGTAGCCTGGTTGTCCCTGATTGAGAATCATACTTAGGTAGCCTGGTTGTCCCTGATTGAGAACCATACTTAGGTAGCCTGGTTGTCCCTGATTGAGAACCATACTTAGGTAGCCTGGTTGTCCCTGATTGAGAACCATACTTAGGTAGCCTGTTTTCACCCTTGAGTTGTGGGTGATTGTTTTCTGTTTTGTGTCTGCAGCAGACAGGACTGTTACGGTTTCGTTTCGTTCTCTTTGTTGTTTTATTATTTAGTGTTCTGAGTTATAATAAATATCATGAACACTTACCACGCTGCGCATTGGTCCTCCGATCCTACCTACTACTCCTCCTCCTCAGAGGAGGAGGAGGAGGAAGAAGAAACCCGTTACATTAAGCTTTAGCCCCACCCATCTCATTTCGCTCTCTGAGTGCACACTTGAGGTTCTGGCCGATGATTTGTTTACCTCTGGATGACATGAAAACAGCCTAACCAGCTCTGCTGGCAACACTTTTTTTGCAGAAGTATACTGACACCGGCCATATTCAACGGGTGTTGTACACACGTCATGTAACGTTAGCTAACAAGCCAGCCAGCTAACGTTAGCTAGTTACACAACAATGAACAAAGTGCGTTCTTTGGCAGAAATGCCTTCTCGAACATGGAAACTTTCATGTGCCTTAACAACAAACCTGCGAACACATGAACACATGAACACATGAACACAGTAAACACAGTGAACACATGAACACATGAACACAGTGGACACAGTGGACACAGTGGACACAGTGGATACAGTGGACACATGAACACAGTGAACACATGAACACAGTGAACACAGTAAACACAGTGGATACAGTGAACACAGTAAATACAGTGGACACATAAACACAGTGAAACACAGTGGACACATGAACACAGTGAACACAGTGGACACATGAACACAGTAAACACAGTGAACACAGTAAACACAGTGGACACATGAACACAGTGAACACAGTAAACACAGTGGACACATGAACACAGTGAACACATGAACACAGTAAACACAGTGGACACATGAACACAGTGAACACAGTGGACACATGAACACAGTGAACACAGTAAATACAGTGAACACAGTGAACACAGTAAACACAGTGGACACAGTGAACACAGTGAACACAGTGAACACAGTGAATACAGTGAACACAGTAAACACAGTGAACACAGTAAATACAGTGAACACAGTGAACACAGTGAACACAGTGAACACAGTAAATACAGTGAACACATGAACACATGAACACATGAACACAGTGGACACAGTGGACACAGTGGACACAGTGGACACAGTGAACACATGAACACAGTGGATACAGTGGACACATGAACACAGTGAACACATGAACACAGTGAACACAGTAAATACAGTGAACACAGTGAACACAGTAAACACAGTAAACACAGTGAACACAGTGAACACAGTGAACACAGTGAACACAGTGAACACAGTGAACACATGAACACAGTAAATACAGTGAACACAGTGAACACAGTGAACACAGTGAACACAGTAAATACAGTGAACACAGTGAACACAGTAAACACAGTGGACACATGAACACAGTGAACACATGAACACAGTGAACCGTGAAAACAGTGGACACTAAACACAGTACAGTACAGTGTGTTTACTGTCCACTGTGTTTACTGTGTCCACTGTGTCCACTGTGTTTACTGTATTTACTGTGTCCACTGTGTTTACTGTATTTACTGTGTCCACTGTGTCCACTGTGTTTACTGTATTTACTGTGTCCACTGTCTTTACTGTCCACTGTGTTTCCTGTCCACTGTGTTTCCTGTCCACTGTGTTTACTGTCCACTGTGTTTACTGTCCACTGTGTTTACTGTTCCCTGTGTTCACTGTCCACTGTGTTCACTGTCCACTGTGTTCACTGTCCACTGTGTTTCCTGTCCACTGTGTTTACTGTCCACTGTGTTACCAACGACTGAGTTTACTGTCCACTGTGTTCACTGTCCACTGTGTTCACTGTCCACTGTGTTTCCTGTCCACTGTGTTTACTGTCCACTGTGTTTACCGTCGACTGTGTTTACTGTCCACTGTGTCCACTGTGTTCACTGTGTCCACTGTGTTTCCTGTCCACTGTGTCCACTGTGTTCACTGTCCACTGTGTCCACTGTGTTCACTGTGTTCACTGTATTTACTGTTCACTGTGTTCACTGTGTTCACTGTATTTACTGTTCACTGTGTTCACTGTCCACTGTGTACACTGTGTTTACTGTCCACTGTGTTTACTGTGCACTGTGTTCACTGTGTTTACTCTCCACTGTGTTCACTGTGTTTACTGTTCACTGTGTTCACTGTCCACTGTGTTTACAGTCCATTGTGTCCACTGTGTTCACTTTGTTTACTGTTCACTCTGTTCACTGTCCACTGTGTCCACTGTGTTCACTGTCCACTGTGTTCACTGTCCACTGTGTTTACTGTCCACTGTGTTTACTGTTCCCTGTGTTCACTGTCCACTGTGTTTACTGTCCACTGTGTTTACTGTCCACTGTGTTTACTGTTCCCTGTGTTCACTGTCCACTGTGTTCACTGTCCACTGTGTTTACTGTCCACTCTGTTTACTGTTCACTGTGTTCACTGTCCACTGTGTTCAATGTCCACTGTGTTTACTGTCCACTGTGTTTTCTGTACACTGTGTTTACTGTCCACTGTGTTTACTGTCCATTGTGTTTACTGTCCACTGTGTTTACTGTGTTTTCTGTCCACTGTGTCCACTGTGTTTACTGTCCACTGTGTTTACTGTCCACTGTGTTTACTGTCCACTGTGTCCACTGTGTTTTCTGTCCACTGTGTTTACTGTCCACTGTGTTTACTGTCCACTGTGTCCACTGTGTTTACTGTCCACTGTGTTTACTGTCCACTGTGTTTTCTGTCCACTGTGTTTTCTGTCCACTGTGTTTACTGTCCACTGTGTTTACTGTCCACTGTGTTTACTGTCCACTGTGTTTTCTGTCCACTGTGTTTCCTGTCCACTGTGTTTACTGTCCACTGTGTTTCCTGTCCACTGTGTTTACTGTCCACTGTGTTTTCTGTCCACTGTGTTTACTGTGTTTACTGTCCACTGTGTTTACTGTCCACTGTGTCCACTGTGTTTTCTGTCCACTGTGTTTACTGTCCACTGTGTTTTCTGTCCACTGTGTTTACTGTCCACTGTGTTTACTGTCCACTGTGTCCACTGTGTTTACTGTCCACTGTGTTCACTGTCCACTGTGTTTTCTGTCCACTGTGTTTACTGTCCACTGTGTTTACTGTCCACTGTGTCCACTGTGTTTTTGTCCACTGTGTTTACTGTCCACTGTGTTTACTGTCCACTGTGTCCACTGTGTTTACTGTCCACTGTCCACTGTGTTTACTGTCCACTGTGTTTTCTGTCCACTGTGTTTTCTGTCCACTGTGTTTACTGTCCACTGTGTTTACTGTCCACTGTGTTTACTGTCCACTGTGTTTTCTGTCCACTGTGTTTCCTGTCCACTGTGTTTACTGTCCACTGTGTTTCCTGTCCACTGTGTTTACTGTCCACTGTGTTTACTGTGTTTACTGTCCACTGTGTTTACTGTCCACTCGTGTCCACTGTGTTTTCTGTCCACTGTGTTTACTGTCCACTGTGTTTTCTGTCCACTGTGTTTACTGTCCACTGTGTTTACTGTCCACTGTGTCCACTGTGTTTACTGTCCACTGTGTTCTGTGTCCACTGTGTTTTCTGTCCACTGTGTTTACTGTGTTTTCTGTCCACTGTGTCCACTGTGTTTACTGTCCACTGTGTTTACTGTCCACTGTGTTTACTGTCCATTGTGTTTACTGTCCACTGTGTTTACTGTCCACTGTGTTTACTGTCCACTGTGTTTACTGTCCACTGTGTTTACTGTGTTTACTGTCCACTGTGTTTACTGTCCACTGTGTCCACTGTGTTTTCTGTCCACTGTGTTTACTGTCCACTGTGTTTTCTGTCCACTGTGTTTACTGTCCACTGTGTTTACTGTCCACTGTGTCCACTGTGTTTACTGTCCACTGTGTTTACTGTCCACTGTGTTTACTGTCCACTGTGTTTACTGTCCACTGTGTACTGTCCACTGTGTTTACTGTCCACTGTGTTTACTGTCCACTGTGTTTCCTGTCCACTGTGTTTACAGTCCACTGTGTTTCCTGTCCACTGTGTTTACTGTCCACTGTGTTTACTGTCCACTGTGTTTCCTGTCCACTGTGTTTACTGTCCACTGTGTTTTCTGTCCACTGTGTTTACTGTGTTTACTGTCCACTGTGTTTACTGTCCACTGTGTCCACTGTGTTTTCTGTCCACTGTGTTTTCTGTCCACTGTGTTTTCTGTCCACTGTGTTTACTGTCCACTGTGTTTACTGTCCACTGTGTCCACTGTGTTTACTGTCCACTGTGTTTACTGTCCACTGTGTTTACTGTCCACTGTGTCCACTGTGTTTTCTGTCCACTGTGTTTACTGTCCACTGTGTTTACTGTCCACTGTGTCCACTGTGTTTACTGTCCACTGTGTTTACTGTCCACTGTGTTTTCTGTCCACTGTGTTTACTGTCCACTGTGTTTACTGTCCACTGTGTTTACTGTCCACTGTGTTTCCTGTCCACTGTGTTTCCTGTCCACTGTGTTTACTGTCCACTGTGTTTCCTGTCCACTGTGTTTACTGTCCACTGTGTTTTCTGTCCACTGTGTTTACTGTGTTTACTGTCCACTGTGTTTACTGTCCACTGTGTCCACTGTGTTTTCTGTCCACTGTGTTTACTGTCCACTGTGTTTTCTGTCCACTGTGTTTACTGTCCACTGTGTTTACTGTCCACTGTGTCCACTGTGTTTACTGTCCACTGTGTTCACTGTCCACTGTGTTTTCTGTCCACTGTGTTTACTGTCCACTGTGTTTACTGTCCACTGTGTTTTCTGTCCACTGTGTTTACTGTCCACTGTGTCCACTGTGTTTTCTGTCCACTGTGTTTACTGTCCACTGTGTTTTCTGTCCACTGTGTTTTCTGTCCACTGTGTTTTCTGTCCACTGTGTTCACTGTCCACTGTGTTTTCTGTCTACTGTGTTTACTGTCCACTGTGTTTACTGTCCACTGTGTTTACTGTTCACTGTGTTTACTGTTCACTGTGTTTACTCTCCACTGTTTTCAATGTCCACTGTGTTTACTGTTCACTGTGTTTACTCTCCACTGTGTTTTCTGTCCACTGTGTTTTCTGTCCACTGTGTTTTCTGTCCACTGTGTTCAATGTCCACTGTGTTTACTGTTCACTGTGTTTACTCTCCACTGTGTTTACTGTCCACTGTGTTTTCTGTGTTTACTCTCCACTGTGTTTACTGTCCACTGTGTTTACTGTGTTTACTGTCCACTGTGTTTTCTGTCCACTGTGTTTACTGTCCACTGTGTTTTCTGTCCACTGTGTTTACTGTCCACTGTGTTTACTGTCCACTGTGTATTCTGTCCACTGTGTTTACTGTCCACTGTGTTTACTGTCCACTGTTTTTACTGTCCACTGTGTTTACTGTGTTTACTGTTCACTGTGTTTACTCTCCACTGTTTTCAATGTCCACTGTGTTTACTGTTCACTGTGTTTTCTGTGTTTACTCTCCACTGTGTTTACTGTCCACTGTGTTTACTGTGTTTACTGTCCACTGTGTTTACTGTCCACTGTGTTTACTGTGTTTACTGTCCACTGTGTTTACTGTGTTTACTGTCCACTGTGTTTACTGTCCACTGTATTTACTGTGTTTACTGTCCACTGTGTTTACTGTCCACTGTGTTTACTGTCCACTGTGTTTTCTGTTCACTGTGTCCACTGTTTTAACGGTGTTCACTGTGCCATTTTTCATTAACAACATACATAACATTTCAAATTAGTTTGATTTGCAAAAACACAACTTCTATAAAAATGAGACTGTGTGTGTGTGTGTGTTTGTGAGAGTGTGTGTGTGTGTGTGCGTGTGTGTTTGTGAGAGTGTGTGTGTGCAGAGAATAGCTATGTTTACCTACACCACCTCCTCTGCCACCTGTCTACGTCCTAAATGGCACCCTATTCCCTATGAACGTTCTGGTCTAAAGAAGTGCACTATGTAGGGGATAGAGTTCCATAGGGCTCTGGTCTAAAGTAGTGCACTATGTAGGGGATAGAGTTCCATAGGGATCTGGTCTAAAGTAGTGCACTATGTAGGGGATAGAGTTCCATAGGGCTCTGGTCTAAAGTAGTGCACTATGTAGGGGATGGAGTTCCATAGGGCTCTGGTCAAAAGTAGTGCACTATATAGGGGATGGAGTTCCATAGGGCTCTGGTCAAAAGTAGTGCACTATATAGGGAATAGGGTGCTATAGGGCTCTGATCTAAAGTAGTGCACTATATAGGGGACATGGTGGTATTTAGGACGCAGCCTGTGACTCCTTTGATTGAGGGCACTCATCCCTCCCGCTTCCCCCTCCATGGGATTCAAAGATAAATAATTAAATTGATTAGGGAACCGATCGATAAACGGGTGAATTATAAACTTAGCTGACACCAGAAGTCACCTCCCCCCTCACCTCCCTCCGACTGACTGCCACAGTGTTTCCATCAAACGCACACACACACACACACACACACACACACACACACACACACACACACACACACACACACACACACACACACCGAGTGTTGGGAATGCTTACACACACACACACACACACACACACACACACACACACACACACCGGAGTGTTGGGAATGCTTACACACACACACACACACACACACACACCGGAGTAGTGGGAATGCTTACACACACACACACACACACACCGGAGTGGTGGGAATGCTTACACACACACACACACACACACACACACACACATACACACACACACACACACACACACACACACACACCGGAGTGGTGGGAATGCTTACGCACACACACATACACACACACACACACAATCAAGGCGAGAATTAAGAGTGCTTACCTGTGGTTGAGTAATTGAGCCATGATGTCATCAGTGGAGAGGAGATGAGGAGAACAGAGAGAAAAGGAGAGAGAGAGAGAGTAAACAACAGATTAGTTCATGGTCAGAAGAGAAAGGACCATTTTAAAACAACATACATGGCTGTTTCTGAAAATGTTACTAGCTCTACAATTCTTGCTTCCTCTGTCCTTGTTTTCCTCTAATTCCTTTTCAGGTTTGATAAGGTCAGAGTTGTACCCTGGGGGTTTGATGAGGTCAGAGTTGTACCCATTGGGGATTGATGAGGTCAGAGTTGTACCCTGGGGGTTTGATGAGGTCAGAGTTGTACCCTGGGGGATTGATGAGGTCAGAGTTGTACCCTGGGGGATTGATGAGGTCAGAGTTGTACCCTGGGGTTTGATGAGGTCAGAGTTGTACCCTGAGGGATTGATGAGGTCAGAGTTGTACCCTGGGGGATTGATGAGGTCAGAGTTGTACCCTGAGGGATTGATGAGGTCAGAGTTGTACCCTGGTGGTTTGATGAGGTCAAAGTTGTACCCTGAGGGATTGATGAGGTCAGAGTTGTACCCTGGGGGATTGATGAGGTCAGAGTTGTACCCTGAGGGATTGATGAGGTCAGAGTTGTACCCTGGTGGTTTGATGAGGTCAGAGTTGTACCCTGGGGGTTTGATGTGGTCAGAGTTGTACTCTGGGGGATTGATGAGGTCAGAGATGCTTCCTAAAAGTCTGACACTACTTATGTCCTTGTATCCTTTCTTTGTATCCTTTCCTTGTATCCTTACCCTGAGGACCTCTGAATTGATTGGACAATGATGCAGAACAGAAGCAGGATCATCCTTGGAAGAAGTTGGTTGTGTTTCAAATGGCACCTTATGGGTCCTGGTCAAAGAAGTGCACTATATATGGAACAGGGTTCCATTAGGAGGGAATAGGGTGCCATTTGGAGGGAATAGGGTGCAATTTAGAGGGAATAGGGTGCATTTTAGAGGGAATAGGGTGCATTTTGGAGGGAATAGGGTGCATTTTGGAGGGAATAGGGTGCATTTTGGAGGGAATAGGGTGCATTTTGGAGGGAATAGGGTGCATTTTGGAGGGAATAGGGTGAATAGGGTGCATTTTGGAGGGAATAGGGTGCATTTGGAGGGAATAGGGTGCAATTTAGGGTAGGGTGCATTTTGGAGGGAATAGGGTGCATTTTGGAGGGAATAGGGTGCATTTTGGAGGAATAGGGTGCATTTTGGGTGCATTTTGGAGAATAGGGTGCATTTTGCAGGGAATAGGGTGCATTTTGGAGGGAATAGGGTGCATTTTGGAGAATAGGGAATAGGCATTTTGTGCATTTTGGAGGGAATAGGGTGCATTTTGGAGGGAATAGGGTGCATTTTGGAGGGAATAGGGTGCATTTTGGAGGGAATAGGGTGCATTTTGGAGGGAATAGGGTGCATTTTGGAGGGAATAGGGTGCATTTTGGAGGGAATAGTGTGCATTTTGGAGGGAATAGTGTGCATTTTGGAACACATACATGAAGAAAAGTGCTAAACACAGAGCCTGACCTGCTGGAGGAAGATTGTGAATGACCTATGACCTCCCCAGAGAAGTCAAGTAAGTCAGTTCTTTTCATCCATCAGTCCTTTCAAACCAAAGTCTCTAAGGGGAGAATCAATGGAAGAACAGAGCTGTGCCTCAACCTTCCCAGTTTAGAGCCAGTCTATCCTTCAAACCTAGATCTATCCCCTTTCATCGGTGTGAACAGCCATGAGAGAGAGAGAGAGAGAGACAGAGAGAGAGAGAAAGAGAGAGAGACAGAGAGAGAGAGAGAGAGAAAGAGAGAGAGAGTGAGAGAGAGAGAGACTCAGAGACTCAGAGAGAAAGACACAGAGACACAGAGAGACTCAGAGACTCAGAGACTTAGAGACTCAGAGAGAACGACACAGAGAGAGAGAGTTCATTTCTATCCGTTTAATGTTTACTGTTCATTTCTGAATGTTTATTTCACTTTTGTTTATTATCTATTTCACTTGCTTTGGCAATGTACACATACTGTATGCTTCCCATGCCAATAAAGCACTTTGAATTTAAGTTAATCTAATTGAGAGAGAGAGACAGAGACAGAGGGAGAGAGGGGAAGAGAGAGAGAGAGAGACAGAGTGGGGAAGGGATAATATCAGTCTAAGTGAGCTGTTGAAACCAAAAGGACATGTTGCTGAACATTTACTTCACTGCATCTTGCATGTATATCTTTCTACCTCTATCTCTCTTTCCCAGCTCTTTCCCTCTATCTCTCTATCCCTCTAAACCCCAGCTCTGTCCCTCTATGTCTCTATCCCTCCATCCCAGCTCTGTCTCTCTATCTCTCTATCCCTCTATCCCAGCTCTGTCCCTCTATCTCTCTATCCCTCCATCCCAGCTCTGTCGAGAGAGAGAGAGAGAGAGAGAGAGAGAGAGAGAGAGAGAGAGAGAGACAGAGAGAGAGAGAGAGAGAGACAGAGAGAGACAGAGAGAGAGAGAGACAGAGAGAGAGAGAGAGAGAGAGAGAGAGAGAGAGTCCACATTCTAACTGAAACATGTCATCAGAGACTATTGAAAGCCAATGAGACATGGGGGATGCATCCCAAATGGCACCATGTTCCCTATATAATGTCTATAGGGAATAGGGTGCCACTTGTTATTGTGTTCTTGATAATCATGACCTGTACACTACTGTGTTTGGGGAGTCAGACCTGTACACTACTGTGTTTGGGGAGTCAGTCCTGTACACTACTGTGTTTGGGGAGTCAGACCTGTACACTACTGTGTTTGGGGAGTCAGTCCTGTACACTACTGTGTTTGGGGAGTCAGACCTGTACAGTACTGTGTTTGGGGAGTCAGTCCTGTACACTACTGTGTTTGGGGAGTCAGTCCTGTACACTACTGTGTTTGGGGAGTCAGTCCTGTACACTACTGTGTTTGGGGAGTCAGTCCTGTACAGTACTGTGTTTGGGGAGTCAGACCTGTACAGTACTGTGTTTGGGGAGTCAGACCTGTACACTACTGTGTTTGGGGAGTCAGTCCTGTACAGTACTGTGTTTGGGGAGTCAGTCCTGTACAGTTCTGTGTTTGGGGAGTCAGACCTGTACAGTTCTGTGTTTGGGGAGTCAGACCTGTACAGTACTGTGTTTGGGGAGTCAGACCTGTACAGTACTGTGTTTGGGGAGTCAGTCCTGTACAGTGTGTTTGGGGAGTCAGTCCTGTACAGTGTGTCAGGTATCATAGAGACATAATCATATCCAACACATCTCCTAATATCACAAATGTGAAGCGTCATTTAAAACCCCATGTATAGGTTACATTACGACTGTACATCGAATGCATATAATTCTGGAATATCTAGAGTAATGCTTCTGCAATGAGGGAGTGATTCAATGAGGGAGTGATGCAATGAGGAAGTGATGCAATGAGGAAGTGATGCAATGAGGGACTGATGCAATGAGGGAGTGATGCAATGAGGGAGTGATGCAATGAGGGAGTGATGCAATGAGGGAGTGATGCAATGAGGGAGTGATGCAATGAGGAAGTGATGCAATGAGGAAGAGAAGTGTCTTTAACACCTGCACCAGGTCAAACAAAGATCAGAACTATAAGAATACAAGTCCCATATAATATATAGTATAGTGTAATTTACATAACGTCTAAACATTATATTTCAGGAAGATTTTAAATGAGCAGGTCTAATGCATTTAAAACGAGGAACGATTCACAAGGAGCTATTCACGAGGAGCGATTCACAAGGAACAATTCACGAGGAACGATTCACGGAAGGAGTCATGAGGAACAATTCACAAGGAGCGATTCACAAGGAGCGATTCACAAAAAACGATTCACGAGGAACGATTAACGAGGATTGATTCACGAGGAACGATTAACGAGGAACAATTCATGAGGAATGATTCATGAGAAATTATTAGATTCATGTTGTGTTTCTCCAGGATTTCTTAAAACCTGTTTGGGCTAGGTGGGCAGCATTTTCAATTTTGGATGAAAAGCGTGCCCAGAGTAAACTACCTCCTACTCAGTCCCAGATGCTGATATATGCATGGTATTAGTAGTATTGCATATAAAACACTCTGAAGTTTCTAAAACTGTTTGAATGATGTCTGTGAGTACAACAGAACTCATATGGCAGGCAAAGACCTGACAAAAAATCCACCCAGGAAGTTGGAAATCTGAGTTTTTTAGTTTTTCAAAGCTCGTCTGGCAGAGAGCCACGGGCTTGTGACGCGCGGTCATGAGAAAGTTACCTCTCGTTTCATTACTTTTCTACAGACAAAGGAATTCTCCGGTTGGGACATTATTGAAGATTTATGATAAAAACATCCTAAAGATTGATTCTATACATAACGTTCTACGACCAGTAATAAAACTTTTTGGAAATTTTCATCCAACATTTCTCCATTTCTCCATTTGTTTACTAAACACGCTAACAAAAGGAGGTGTTTGAACATAAATGACGAACTTTATTGAACAAATCAAACATTTATTGCCGAACAGGGATTCCTGGGAGTGCATTCTGATGAAGCTCATCAAAGGTAAGTGAATATTGATAATGCTATTTCTGACTTCTGTTGACTCCAACGTGGCGGTTTGGGCTCTGAGCGCCGTACTCAGCTTTTTCCGTAAAGTTTTTTTGAAATCTGACACAGCGGTTGCATTAACCTGGGAACCCCGTTCCGCCAGCGGAACCCCTCAAAAACAGCCAATGAAATTGCAGGGCGCCAAATTCAAACAACAGAAATCTCACGAATCAAATTTCTCAAACATACATGTATTATACACCATTTTAACGATAAAATTCTCAGTGCCTGATTTCAAAAAGGCTTTACAGCGAAAGCTCCACAAACGATTATGTTAGGTCACCACCAAGTCACAGAAAAACAGCCATTTTTCCAGAAACAGGGGAGGGGAAACGCTTAGTTATTGTTTCAACCACTGATTGCTGCTTTAAACAATGCAAACGGATGAGACTTCAACCCCTCGGCCCCTCGGCCCCTCGACCCCTCGGCCCCTCGGCCCCTCGACCCCTCGGCCCCTCGGCCCCTCTGCCCCTCGGCCTCTCGGCCCCTCGACCCCTCGGCCCCTCGACCCTCGGCAGGTCAAAGCTAAGCTACAGTATATAACAATATAATTACTGTTTCTATGGTTACATGGTATAGTTTTCTCCATCTGGGAAGTGAGCAACAAACATCTGCCCACACCATACAATGATGATGAACTAAACCTTGGACGTGCGATAAGAACTGTTGGCATGCCCACACACACACACACGCACACACGCACATCTTTCCTCTTGATACTGAGCGAAACACCCCATCAACCCATTGAGGAGACATTCCTAACCCCGTGGAGTTTTAAACAATGGCCCCTTCACAGCTTACCACTCCATCTATGCTGTGTGTGTGTGTGCGCGTGTGTGTGTGCGTGTGTGTGCATGTGTGCGTGAGTGCGTGTGCGCGCGCGTGTGTGTGTGTGCACGTGTGTGTGTGCGTGAGTGCGTGTGCGTGCGTGTGTGTCCGCCATTGGTGCTGGACGCAAACTGTTATGTCGAAATCAATCATTCTGACTGTCCACTAGGTCTATTTCGCAAATCCCCAATCACATCCCTCCTTCGCTAGAATATCCCCACCTCCCCACCTCCCCCAAACCCCACTCCCCTTCCTGGAATATCCCCCTCCCCACCTCCCCCAAACCCCACTCCCCTCCTTGAAATGTCCCCACCTCCCCACCTCCCCCAAACCCCACTCCCCTCCTTGAAATGTCCCCACCTCCCCACCTCCCCCAAACCCCACTCCCCTCCCTGGTATATCCCCACCTCTCCACCTCTCCACCTCCCCCAAACCCCACTCCCCTCCCTGGAATATCCCCACCTCCCTACCTCCCCCAAACCCCACTCCCCTCCCTCCTCCGTAAACCCCACTCCCCTCCTTGAAATGTCCCCACCTCCCCACATCCCTACCTCCACCGTAAACCCCACTCCCCTTCTCTGAGCCACCAAGCGTATTTATGATAATGTATGCATAGCAACTGTTGCCTGGGGCTACCAGCATGGCTAAGAATAACTCTAGTTGGAGCAGGGGCCACAGAAGAAAATCACTCACAAGGAACCATTTCCTGTTCCAGTTAATAACTTTACAGCTATGATGGAGGGCACTGATTGGAATTCAACCCCCCATCAGAACCCTGACCATCTCAAAGTAGATAATGATTATTTTATGATATAATTTAGAATAATGCGCAGAATCAATCCCCGTTAATTGCAACAACTTACGGTAATTTGTCTCATTAGGCCTATGATTGTGTTGTTGTTTGTGTCGCACTGCTTTACTTTATTCTTGGCCAGGTCGCAGATGTACATGAGAACTTATTCTCAACTAGCCTACCTGGTTAAATAAAGGTGTTCTCAACTAGCCTACCTGGTTAAATAAAGGTGTTCTCAACTAGC